>NC_072003.2:57379704-57679808 GCF_028885655.2 Pongo abelii
TACTGTATTTTGTATTCTCACAATAAGGTAGGCTACAGAAAAGAAAACGTTATTAAGAAAATCATAAAGAAGAGAAAATATATTTACTATTCATTAAGTGGATCATCATAAAGGTCTTCATCATTGTTGTTTTCACATTGATGAGGAGGGGAAGAGGAGGAGGTGGAGGGAGAGGAGGAGGGACTGGTCTGTTGTCTCAGGTGTGGCAGAGGTGGAAGAAAATCCTCATATAAATGGACCCGCACAGTTCCAACCTGTGTTGTTCAAGGGTCAGCTGCATAATATGTCTTGTTCTTTAGATACGTAATACAAGACATTTCACAGCATGAAATGTACAAGATGTTCAATGGAAATAGTTCTCTTTTCATATCACAAAGGAAACAGAAACATCACCATGAAAAAAGACAAACTAGGAACAAATTTACAAACCAGGAATATATCATTTTATTCATTTCCAGATTATGAGTATGACACAGCATATACATATATTTAGATAATATATAAAACATAGAATAAACCGCAGGAAGAAATATTGGTCTGGAATTCCTTATGGGCCATCTTTAATTCTGTAAGTTCACGGTAAAGGTATCTCCCCCTACACTGGGGCAGGCGGTGGAATAAGCTCCAGCATTCATGCGCCACTCACAGGACTGCTTACCCCCTCTGCACTTACAATGCAGTCACAGAGTTACGGCATGGTCACCGGTGTCCATGACAAGCAACACCAAGTATAAATAACAGAACTACAGCACAGCGAACTAAGATAAATATGTTTTTGCATCGTCCTCCACATAGTTTCCTTTTAAAAAGAAGAGTCACATCCAGGGTCTATCCCTTGAGTCACAATTCCAGTTATTGCTGAAGGGAAAAAACAGAGAAGAGGCATCAGTTTAAGTTACTAGAAAATAGATGGTCAGTGTCACAGGCCCCCTGCGTCTGGTGACACTTGAGTGGACAGTGACTGTGGAGAATGGACACACATCTGCAGCACACAGGCAGGGAAGCACCCACCCTTGTGTTAGCAGGGACCTATCAGCTGATAATACTTTTGGGCTGATTAAGAGTTAAGATGGCGCTGGGCACGGTGGCTCATGCCTGTAATCCCAGCAGTTTGGGAGGCCGAGGCAGGCGGATCACTTGAGGTCAGGAGTTTGAGACCAGCCTGGCCAACATGGTGAAACCCTGTCTCTATAAAAATTAAAAATTAGTTGGGCATGGTGGCGGATGCCTGTAATCCCAGCTACTCAGGAGCCCGAGGCACAAGAATCCCTTGAACCTGGGAGGCAGAGGTTGCAGTGAGCTGAGATCATGCCACTGCACTCTAGCCTGGGCAGCAGCGCAAGACTCCATCTCAAAAAAAAAAAAAAAAAAAAAAAAAGTTTAGATGGAACATATTTTCTGAAGTTCTGGGAGCCAGTAGTAGGAAGTGCCTCATCCCCTCTCACCGTGGAGAGGGGAGACAGCAGTAACCGAATATTTCACAGGAGCATTCCTGATTCAGTGCTGATGCTGGAAGGAGACCTAAGATCTTGCGATATAAAGGCACCCCAAAGTGTCAACACAGAGAGGCTCTGCAGCTGAATTCTTAGACCAGAGCACCTTCCAGGAACACAGCTCCCCCCACTCACTGGTGGGCCTTCTTCTGGGGAAGACTGGCTTACCTTTGCCTTGTTCTGAACTGGGAGATACAGTTTGAACTCTGCCGGCAGCTCATCTTCTGAGTAGAGTCTGTCTGAGAAGTAAACCCGTCGGATGCGACAATTTGCATGGATCTGTCAAGGCAATGCTTCTTTTGAGAGGCTAAATGTGACTGTTCTCCCCCTTTTCCTGAATCTTCTAGAGGCCCTCTTCTAGGGCTGGGAACGCTTCATCTCCGGCGTCTCCTTGGCTTGTCTTAGGGATGGATTCTGGCAAGAGGGAGGTCTTACTTGCTGCATTCACCTCTATACCTGACCCGACTTCTGAATACTTCTTGGACCTCTGTGAGGCCAAAGCTCCCTGGACAGTGTGGCAACTGAAGCCAGAAACCCACACTGTTCTGCTACGTGGGCCACAAGCCAATATTAGACGCAGTGTGCCCTATCCCCAACCCAGGGCTCTATCTGGGAAAGGAGCAGTACCTGCACTCTGAGGGTCTCAATGTAATTGGTGCCGTATGCTCGCCTCGTGAAGTCGAGTAAGTTGAACTGAATCTGGTTCCAGCCGTCATCCAGCCGCATGGGCATGGTGCAGATGAAGGGTTTGACCCGGGTGGTGCTCTGGTAGTTACTTGCCCGAAAGCGACGACGCACATTCTTGTCATCTAGTACCTGTGAAACACAGAGAAGAAGCGTCACACTAGCTCTGTCTTGGAAGAAGCACACAACCTTGTCCAGACAAGGACCTGAATTCCCACAGCTTGCTTTCCCAAGGCTGAGACTTAGAGGAAAATAAACAGACCAGACACAGGTCATACGCTGCATGCAGATGGCCCGGAAGTAGCCGGTTTATCTTGTTTGTTGCCAAGACAACACCAGCTGCTTATGACATATAACACAGTCAGCAGGCTCTCAGACCACAGAGTATATAAATGTTCTTCCTTTTGAAAAATCAGAAATACTAAAACAGAACAGCCACCCACTATTAAATAATCACTCCCCAAATGGATACCACGCTAACTCTGACACATGGAAATTACTAGATTTTCTAGGTGCTTACTGTTTCTTTAAAAACCTGGCATTAAATTTTATTACTAATATCAAATTTACATAACAAGGACTGCATTGGGCTTATACTAGAAGCAGAAAAGAATACACGCAAAAGGATAAAGATACTTTTGTAGGGCCACTTCTTCCCATCAGTTCAAAGGCTATCTCTTTGGTATAGCCAAGAGTGGACACATTCATGTACACATACTTACCTGCACTTCGAAGGTAAAATACTTCTTCAGGTTTTTGATAATCATGACAAGGAAAGGAAGTTTAATTCCCAGTGTCTTCTTGGGGTCTGCAGGGCATGTGATATATGTGGTGCTGTAGAGAGAGGAAATACTAATAAACACACTCCTGGACTCTCTTCCTTTGTGGTATGCACAACAATAACACATAGTCCAAGAGGATACACTGGAAAGCAGATCTAAAAGATTCAGACACGCCACCCAGTGAATCCGTCAGCCCTAAGTCAGCGGATGCTTTAACAAACGCTGGACCCAGAAACAAAAGCTTAACACAGGACTAGACAGCAGCAATAAAATATCTGAAACACAAAGCCAGACAGTGGATCTTAGAAGCTCCTCCAGTGAGAGAAGACCTCAATTCTGGTCCAGGGAGCCATCGAATGACAGAAAACCAAAACCGAGACCTCTATGGCACTGAAAACCACACTGTCCACTCACTGGATGAGCTGTACAACACTGCCCACTTCCCACCCCGACACATACTTTGGTTAATAATATAGCTAATACTGACATAGTGCTTACTGTGTGCTAAGCAAGGCTTTAAGTGTTTTTTATATATTCATTTATTTACTCCTCGCAATAACCCTATAAGGAAAATGTACTATTATTCTGCCCATTGTACAGATGAGTATGCTAAGGTCTGGGGGATTCAGTAACTTGCCCATGGTAAGCCTTAAGTGGCAGAGATGGACTCACATCCGGCACTCTGACTCCGCAGTCTGTGCTATTAACCTCTGTGACATACTGCCTCCCTAGTATATGATGTCTCTGGGAGAACAGAGGTGGCAACCTACCTTACATTTGTCCCTTCAATCTCTAGCACGAGGGACTGGATATCATTATCAGTGATTCTTTTGATGTGGCCATTCCGTACCTACAAGAAAGAAAATTCGATTAGTACTGAAATATCCGACAAGGCTGAATAGGACTATTTAAAGAAAACCACGGTAGCCTAAGAGGCATACAAAGAAATTTGTGACACAGTACACTGAAGCTTATATGTAAGTAAGCCATGCTATTACTTCTAGACAGGGTCACATCAACCACCATGGGAATCCCAGGTAATTTGGCAATCCCTAAATCAGGGGAAACTTCTCCCCAAATACATCAACTCAATTTAGATTCAGCTAATATCTACTGAATGCCTACTATGCACCAGAAATATCACACACATTCCCTTCTCACTTAAGCCTCACACAATAAAAACAACAAGGCAGGTGATACTGTTTCCATTTTACAAATGTGGACATTGGCACCCCAGAACTGCAAATGCCAAACCCTAAGTAGGAGACTAAGGATTCAGCAGCCTTTCCACTGCCTCATACTCCCTCGTAGATTTCTTTCTTTCTCTTTCTTTTTTCTTTTTTTTGAGATGGAGTCTCGCCCTGTCACCCAGGCTGGAGTGCAATGGCGCGATCTTGGCTCACCGCAACCTCTGCCTTCCAGGTTCAAGCGATTCTCCTGCCTCAGCCTCCTGAGTAGCTGGGATTATAAGCATGCGGCACCACGCCCAGCTAATTTTTTTTTTTTTGTATCTTTAGTAGAGACGGGGTTTCACCATGTTGGCCAGGCTGGTCTCGAACTCCTGACCTTGTGATCCACCTGCCTTGGCCTCCCAAAGTGCTGGAATTATAGGCATGGGCCACCTCGCCCGTCCTGCCTTGTATATTTCTTTGGCCAGAAAAGCCAAAGAAAAGCTGAGTGTTACTGAGGAGGGCAGCAACAAAAAGTGAAAGCATTCCTCCCCTGGAGTTATCCTGCTTCATGCTTCCCTATCTGCTTTTCCCTAATTTTCTACTTTTTAAAGCAGGAATTCAATTCTCATCTGTGCCACACACAGACGCCTTCTTTAGCATTTTCAGCCCACACTGACCTCTCTTTTCTCTGATTTGTTTTTCTGGCTCATGTTGTCTAGACGACATAATTTAGCACCTCATCCTACATTGTTTTGTATTGTTTGCTGCATATGTAGGAGGTAGATGATGGGGAGGAATCAATACTCAATACAGATTCCTCCTCTCAAAATATTTAGGAAAGAACAGTTATCTTCAAGCATTAAACTTTTAAGCAACTAATATAGACAGAACAGAGATATGCAAAGGCACTTTCAAAACAGGGCTGGGGTCAGGCACAGTGGCTCATGCCTGTAATCCCAGCACTTTGGGAGGCCGAGGCAGGAAGATAGCTTGAGCTCAAGAGTTCCAGATCAGCTTGGGCAACATAGTAAGACACTGTTTATATAAAAAATTAGCCAGGTATGGTGGCGTGCACCTGTAGTGCCGCCTATAGTCCCAACTACTTGGGAGGCTAAGGTGGGAGGATCACTTGAGCCCAGGAGGTCCAGGCTGCAGTGAGCTGTGATTGTGCCACTGCACTCCAGCCTAGATGAGTAGGTGACAGAGCAAGACCCTATCTCAAAACAAAACAAAACCAAAAAAACATGGCTGGGGTCAGGCATGGTGGTTCACGCTTGTAATCCCAGCACTTTGGGAGGCCAAGGCGAGAGGATTGCTTGAGCTCAGGAGTTCAAGACCCGTCTGGACAACATGGTGAAACCCCATCTCTACAAAAAATTAGCCAGGTGTAGTGGCACGTGCCTGTAGTCTCAGCTCCTCAGGAGGCTGAAGTGGGAGGACAGCCTGAGCCTGGGAGGTCGAGGCTGCAGTGAGCTGTGATTGTGCCACTGTACTCAAGCCTGGGCGACAGAGTGAGATCCTGTCTCAAAAATGAACAAATAAACAAAAAAACAAGGCTGGACTATTAAGGCTGAATGGAATAACAGATGAAAAAGATCAACTAGGTTTAGAACAGGAGACATCAGAAAGACAAACCCACGGTCTTTCTTTAGGCATTGTGGAAAGGGCTGTGTTAGGCTGCCATAATCAATGACTCAATCACACTGACTAAAGCTCCTCTTGTTCACTCATCAGCCTTCTGATTACGATTTGGCTATTAGACTTGCATATGGGGAGAAATCAGTGTTGAGTCTGGTAGTTTTATTTTTCAACATAAATTATTAATCAAATGTTTCTGTTTTTAGACATTAGTCTCTGTGAGCTCTGTCACTGTGAGTCTGATCCACTCATGGTCTGCCTCGTGTTCTAAAGGTGACATCTGATGTCACTGCCCACCTTTTTCACAACTGCAACCAAGTCTTGTCTCCTTAAAAAAGAATAAGCTCAAGCAAGAGACAAGACCAGTTATGAAGCATCATTTCTATCTTCGACAATGCTTAGCACAGTGCTAGCCATAAACTAAGCGTTCAAATATTTGCTGACTTCTGGAATCTGTCACCCTAAGAGTTGGCACATATGAATAGGTTCAAGGAGGGTTTTAAAAATTCCTGGATAACACATCCCCCATGGACTATTATAGGAAGCCAGAGATGCTGGGGCATATCACAAAGCCCACAGGGCAGCCAGCATGAAGAATACTTCCACAAATGGGTGCCCATTGTCAGAGACAGAATGCTGGGCTAGACGGGACCCCAATCCCTGCCAATGGAGCATTTCTTAGGCTCTCAAGACACAAAACGTCACATTGAAATGATTCTCAAACAAAGCTGGCAATGTTCAATGCCCTCCTGCTTTGAATTCTGGGCCCCTTTCCAAGGAGATTAAGAGCACAAAGGCTTGGGTCTGTGCAGAACATGCCACCACTGCCCACCTCATTCGCCATCTAATGTTCCCAACCTAAGTGGCAATATTCCTCCTATATTTTCTGTGGAAAACCAGGCAGATTCAGTGAAGAAGGAATTAATGAAGAAATCATTTCCAATTAATGCGAGCAGCCCTACTGATAAGAGCTGGCAGTATTCCAACAAGATGCAAACACTACTTTTATAACACACCACTAATTATTCTCAATAACATAAACATTCTTTAAAACGGGACAAACTGCAAAGATCAAATAGACAGTTAAATTGACAGGATTAAGAAGTAACTTAGGCCTGAAAACTGCTATTGCTAAAAAGCAACGTGTTGCTATTGATCCACCCTTATTTAAAGCATGCCCTCAAATTTCACATCTCTCAAGCTCTCTCTGGCCAGAGTCAACAAGAGGCCTCCCTCAGTTCCAGAAAGACCAGCTAGATCTCACAGGGAGAAAATGTTAGGGAATCTGCCTTCTGCCCATCTCAAAGTTTACGACTTCCCTGGAACTCCAGCAGATATGACCTATTCAGGTCTTTACAGAAGAAAACAAAGCTGTACAATGCACACAGAAGCCAATGCAGGCTGGAAGCCGGATAGACTGTAGTATTCCTACACTTCTGCCCAGAGGCAAGCTAACTTTTAGTTGGATTTTCAATAAATTACTAAAGAGATTTCTTTTTCTCCCAGTGTTACTAGATAACAAACACACTCACAAATTTAAGTTTTACAAAATGAATGAATGTATTCCACAAAACAAGGGAACTTAGAGGGGTCAAGGCAACTTTGTTGAAGGAATGCCCATCAGTCTCTCTAGAGTTTGAACCTGGCTGGTGGTAAGACAAACTAAACAGAGCTTTTCCCCAAGAGACTGTTTAACCCCCCAACGAAGAAAAACACAAGTATCCCCATGTGACAAGTCTCCAGAGGTTTGAAATAAAATTAAGTGGATTTGTTAGTGAATTATGATTTTTCTCCTTTATTAAGTTTAAAGGGCTGCAAATACAAACTCACTGGGAAAGAGTAGGGTGGAGGTGGTAAGGGCGATCAATCAGATATGTGCATTAGAGGGTAATTTCCCAAAGCCTCTTCTCTAGGCTCTAAAACTAGAATCAAAGGGGAGAGGCGACAGGCAATTTGGGGCAAAGGCTCCCCACCACCCTGGCCATGTGGCTGTCATTGCCTAATATTATAAAGGTCTTCCAGGAAAGCAACCCCCTCCTAAAACCAGCTTCTGACAACAGCATACAGGAAGATATATGTCTCAGAAAGTATCAACGTCCTTTCCTTAGCTCCTTCCAGTTCAGAGGTCGCTAGGCAGGCGTGGCTTTGGGATGAAGATAAAATGAACTGCTCAGCATTTATTGCTCATGGCGGAAGCACGTTTTAACATGTTCTGTCCCTCTCTAGATCACAAAGAGCCGACTGTTTTTGATTTGTTAATTCTTTTTCATTCATGACACATTCCCACTATCAAAGTGTGGCCTATGAGTGCTTTATTCCTCAAAAAATAAAAATAAAAAATAAAAATCTAAAGCCAATATTGTTTTATTTCATTAATTTCCCCTCCCCTTCCCATGAGCTGGAGATACTCAAAGAGCTTCAGAACCCAGTTACTGGCAATTACAGATTGTAATGGTTCTCTGCCTCTGCAGACAACAGAGGTGACCAAAGCTTCAGGCCAGTCTTACAATCACTCTCCCAGGCTTTCCATGGTTGCTAGGGCAACTAATAAAGAACACCGATTTCTCTCCCTCCCCACAATGTAAGCCTCAGGGAGGTGGGTCAAGCTGAGGGAAAAAAAAAATACTACTACTGGGATAGGGAGGGAGCTGGTGGATGCTGTATATTTCTATGATTGCTTTAAAAATAACACGAGTTGTATCCATTCCCTCCCCCAACTTTCATTTTTCTGGCCCCACCCACTCAGCCTGGCAGGCAGCTGAACCCTCAGCCATCTGGCATCCTAGCTTTAATGACACACGCTCTAATTTACATTAAGCCATTAGAGCTGTCCATTTCAGCAGGAAAGTTCCTGCACTGGGTTAAGGGCTGGGTTCCCAGACAGAAATTAGGCAGAGGGAGACCCCTGTGGGGAGAACTGGGCATAGCTCTGACTCAGACTCCCAGGCTCCAGGGGTCAAAGGCTTCACTCCCTTTGCTGTACTTGACAGGGGCTATCCAGACAGCAGACAAGCAACTCTGGGCATACACCAACAACCCCTAAGTTAGCGTAAGGACAATTATGTGCACAGCTAAGAAAAGGCAAGAGTAATTAAAACCCATGCCTTCGGACGGGCGTGGTGGCTCACGCCTGTAATCCCAGCACATTTGGAGGCTGAGGTGGGCAGATCACCTGAGATCAGGAGTTTGAGACCAGCCTGGGCAACATATGAAACCCCATCTCTACTAAAAATACAAAAAAATTAGCTGGGCATGGTAGCGCATGCCTGTAATCCCAGCTACTCAGGAGGCTGAGGCAGGAGAATTGCTTGAATCCAGAAGGAGGAGGTTGCAGTAAGCCAAGATTGTGCCATTGTACTCCAGCCTGGGTGACAGAGCGAGACTCTGTTTCCAAAAAAAAAAAACAAAACCAAAAAACCATGTCTTCGTTCAATTACAGTAAAACCTGACTCAGAATAATGAAGAACATTCTCCAAGTCAGAAAAAAAGTTTTACCACCTTTATGTCCAAATACACTCAATTCTACTACTGAAAACGGCACCAATTTAATTTTTATCAACAAGGCGTGCTAACTAAAAACTAGAATGTAGGAAATTTTTTCTGAAGAGAGACTTTATTTTTAAAATTAGAACAGGACATGGGAATCTAACACTATCCAGCAACAACAGCAGAAGACTCTGGTTTAATATTTAGTCTTGGAGTATGGGAGAAACAGCAGCAGCTGAGAGAAAGACAAGGTGACAGGAAAGACAGACAAAGGTGTTTTCATGAATTAATGCAATCTCATCTCATGTACTTTTAGGATACTATCTTGTTTTTTTTTGAGACAAAGTTTTGCTCTTGTTGCCCAGGCTGGAGTGCAATGGCACCATCTCGGCTCACCGCAACCTCCACCTCCCGGGTTCAAGTGATTCTCCTGCCTCAGCCTCCCGAGTAGCTGGAATTACAGGCATGTGCCACCATGCCCAGCTAACTTTTATATTTTTAGTAGAGACGGGATTTCTTCATGTTGGTCAGGCTGGTCTTGAACTCCTGACCTCAGCCCACCTTGGCCTCGCAAAGTGCTGGGATTACAGGCGTGAGCCACTGCGCCCGGCCAGGATACTACCATTACGACTGAAAATTGGCTGGGCGCGGTGGCTCACGCCTATAATCCCAACACTTTGGGAGGCCAAGGCAGGCGGATCACGAGGTCAGGAGATCGAGACCAACCTGGCTAACACGGTGAAAACCCATCTTTACTAAAAATGCAAAAAATTAGCTGGGCATGGTGGCGGGCGCCTGTAGTCCCAGCTACTCCGGAGGCTGAGGCAGGAGAATGGCGTGAACCTGGGAGGTGGAGCTTGCAGTGAGCCGAGATCGTGCCACTGCACTCCAGCGTGGGGGACAGAGCAAGACTCTGTCTCAAAAAAAAAAAAAAAAATACTGTAAATTATAGCATGTTTTACACAAGTATAAGTGGGAACAGAACCTCCTGGTATTTTCCTTACAACCAGAAGTAATGTTTACATTAAACATAAGAGTCTTTTAATAAATATAAGATTTGCTGGTCCCAGATGTCAAGGTAACATTAAAGAAAACCCTAATTTCTTCTAAGCTGTTGGTTTAGAAACTTACAAAAGCTTCTATCAGGAAACTGTATAGCCAGGAATACAGACCTTAAGAAGCTAATAATGTCAAGTGTGATAAGAAAGAAGTAAAAAGAAGTAAATTAACTTACCCTGAAGAGTCAAGGAAGGTCACTCTGAGAAAGGCCTTTGAACTGTGACTGGAGACTAATGAAAAGATGGGAGTGAGGCTTGTGGGGTGGTGAGGGGCAGCACCCAGCAGAGGGACCAGGAAGTGCAAAAGCTTGAAGGTGAGAGAACAGGACTTCCTTCAATTCAGTAGGAGGCTACTACTAAGAGGCGGAACCGGGTGAAGTGAGCCCCGCCTAGAGAACGAGTGAAGCAGGTGCCAGAGCATGGGTTATGTGGCCTTAGAGCCACATTAAGGGCTTAGGGCTGGGCGAGCCATGGTGCAACAACTAAATTCTTCTCATTTCAGAAGTCTGGTTTTACAGTACTTCCTATTCCTAGAAATCTGGATGGTGGGCTCAGTTCAAACATCTTATTTTAGTTTTGAGCAAATTCCTCAGTCCTTGCCATATTTAATACTATATGTCATTACTTATAAAGTACTAACTACAGTCATGCATTGCTTAAGGATGGGGTTACGTTCTGAGAAATGCCTCATTAGGCAGTTCCATGGCTGTGTGAATATCAGAGTGTACTTACACAAACTTCGACAGTACAACATCCTACACACCTGGGCCATAGGGTATAGCCTATTGCCCCTAGGCTACAATCTGTACAGCATACTACTGTACTGAATACTGTAGGCAACTGTAACATAATGGTAAGTATTTGTGTGTCTAAACATAGAAGAGGTACAGTAAAGTACTGTATAAACGATAAAAAGTGATACAACTGGATAGGGCACTGGCCATGAGTGGAGCATGCAGCACTGGAAGTTGCTCTGGGTTGAGTCACTGAGTGAGTGGTGAGTGAACGTGAAGGCCTAGGACATTACTGAACACTTTGTAAACACAATACACTTATGCTACACTACATTTATTTTATTTAGTTATTCAGTTAGTGCTGGGATTACAGGCATGAGCCACTGTGCCTGGCCAGACTACACTAAATTTATTAAAAATATTTTTCTTTCATCAGTAATAAATTAACCTTGGCTTACTGGAACTTTTTTACTTTATAAACTTTAAAAATTTAAAAAACTTTTAGACTATTTTGTAATAACACTTAGCTTAAAACACAATGTTCAACTGCACAAAAATATTTTCTTTCTATATATCTTTATTCCATAAGGTTGTTCCTATTTCTTTTTTTAACTTTTTAAACTTTTTTGTTAAAAACTAAGACACAAACACACACATGAGCCCAGGCCCGCACAGGGTCAGGATCATTAACATCAATCACAGTCTCCACCTCCACATGCTGTCCCACTGGAAGGTCTGCAGAAGCAATAACGCACATGGCGCTGTCATCTCCTACGACAACACTGCCTTCTTCTGAAATATCTCCTGAAGGACCTGCCTAAGGTTAACTTTTTGTTCTTGTAAGTAGGAGTACATTCTAAAATTATGATAAGGCCAGGCACGGGAACTCATGCTTGTAATTCTAGCACTTTGGGAGGCTGAGGCAGGAGGACTGCTTGAGCATAGGAATTCAAGACCAGCCTGGGCAACATGGAGAAACTCCGTCTCTACAAAAATACAAAAATTAGTGAGGTGTGGTGGTGAGGGCCCGTAGTCCCAGCTACTTGGCAGGTTGAGGTGGGAGGACTGCTTGAGCCCAGGAGATGGAGACTGTAGTGAGCCCTGATTGCACTACTGCATTCCAGCCTGGGCAACGGCAAGACCTTGTCTCAGAAAAATAAAATACAATAAAATAATGATAAAGAGTATAGTAAATACATAAACCAGCAACATAGTCATTTATCATCAAGTGTTAGGCACTGAACATCATTGTATATGCTATACTTTTACATGACTGGCAGTGCAGTAGGTTGGTTTATACCTACTCACAAACACGAGTAATGCACTTGACTTAACGAACAACTATTATGTCACTAAGTGGCAGGAATTTTTCAGCTCCATGATAATCTTATGGCACCACTGTCATGTGTAAGGTCTGTCGTTGACTGAAACGCCATCATGTGGTGCATGACTGCATATACTATATCTGTTGTTAAGGACTTTATATACAGCTTCATTGAATCTTCATAACCATGAGAAATAGATGAGAAAACTGAATGGTTAAGGACATAGCTAAGGTCACACAACTGGAACACAGCACAGCCAGGATGCAAATCCAAGGTGTCTGACCACGCCCTAGCACTGAGGTTTTTAGGTAAGATACTGTTCTTCCGCTTAAGGAACCTGCAGTCCAGTGGACGATCTACAATAGAAAATCGCCAGCCACAGGCGCACCCATGAGGCTTAACTCAAGTTCTCAATGAAAAGAATGTTTTAAGTTGAGATCGGAAGGATGAGATGGAGCGGAGGGGCTGTGAGCTTCAGAGAGTCAAATAAATTGCCGGTGTTACAAACAGTAACGGACAAGCCATCCTCACAAAAGAGAAGCTTGCAAATTCACTGGTACTGTGAATACGGCGTTCACTTCTATGCAGACAGAGCCTAAACAAAAGTCAAACCAAATTTCTCAAGATTCTTCATAGAAACCGAACAGAAATTCTCTCTATATATACTCAGGAAAGAAAACAGTAAAGTTTTCTGAAATAAAAATAACTATAAATAGGCACCACAGTCAATATATACCTACTGGCAAAAGTCAAGGTCATGTCTAGATAAATGTAGACAGTCCTCACCTCCCCACAAACTCTGTCCTTATTACAACTTTGCCTTAGTCCCTGGCAGCAGGAAAAATGTTTTCTCTATCTTCCCAAGTCTACGCAAAGCCTGTCACTCAGCTGTCGCTCAATAAATCTTTGATAAGTACATCAATTCCCAGTGTTCCCCCTATTGGATTGAATTTCCAGCACTTTATGCGGACTTATAGCTGAAAAAAAGCACACACGACAAAGGTGAGGGATATGGCCCCAAACTTTCCCTTCTTCTCTTTCCTTCCCTTGCCCCAAGAGGGGAAAAATCCTCAATCCTAAACATTTTTCAACTGAGTCTAAATAAGAAGAGTTAGAAACACAAAATTAGCTTTTACCATTGTGAAGATTTTGCTTGAAATGAGTGTTCTAAAGGTTTTGGCAAAATGTCTGTTTAATTTACTCCAAGTAACCGTGCCAATCGATTTAACAATGTTTTCACACGTGTTTATGTCATTAGGGTACCATCCGACCTCTAGTGGCGTTGTTAAGGGACACAGTGCACCATGGTTACCATGCTTTTATATTCTTGGGTAAACATGTCGACTATTCAAAAAGCCGCATTTGAAAAATAAAACACAGCACACAAGATCAAGCCCAGAAGGGTTAAAATGGAAAACTGATACAAGTTTCGTAACAGAAATTCTGAGGCCTCCCTACTACTGGAATTATTTCAGCTTTAGTAAGTTCTCTATCTGCTCTGAAAACCTCTCCTCCTAGGTCAAGTCCCATTCTCGATTTCAATTGCCTTATACTGACACTTCGTTACAATTCAGTTTCCAAATTCCACTGGCACAGAGGGCCCGCCTCACTTCATGCCTTCTGACAGCCCATAACTGAGTCAAGTGACAGCTGGGAAGCCAACCTCCTTACAGAGTTCCCAGGCACCCTGGGCTCTCTTTGTACAGATGCAATTTACAGTTTACAATGCTTTATTCCACTGTGAAAAAATACATGAAACTAAAAACCTCAGTAACGCAGCAACGTTAAGGAACTGCTTTCCTGTACTCTGGCACTAGCTCTAGCTTGTGGATAGAATCATCTGAAAGAGAAGAGATGGGCAGATTTTACATACACAAAGGCCCAACTTCATTATATTCAGATTTTTCAACTATCTTATGAAAGTAACACTATGGACACACCATCCTAAAAGCTGCCCTCAGAACGCAGAGTTCCCTAGTGGTGACAGGCAGAAAGCTACTCATGTTCTCTCCCAACTTTATGTGGCCCAGAGCTCTCATCTGTGGATAAGGGAATACAGAGACGTGTTCCGAGATAAAATTCAAAATTCTTGGCTTCATTACCAATAAATCCTGCTGAGATTATTCCACATGCATCTCTATAAAAAGCAGCATTCAGCATACCCACACTCGCCATTCTCCCAGAGAGCAGTACTAAGAATATGACTTAAATTCCACATTGGAGTGCCTCCCGTAACTTATATTCAAGAAATACTACAGCTGATTGCCTGGGAATTTGCATGAAGAACGAAATACAAAAGTAATAAAATGCAGACCAATTCATAGACAGCTAGATCTTTCTTCACATCTGCAAAAAACAGATTCATCATCTCTTGGGGCCAAACACAGTATCATCTAGTGGATGCCTGAATAAAGATGAGGCCTGTACTTGGCTCTGAGTTTATTAATCCAAACAAGACTTTGACTGTCAGCATTCTGCAGTTTTCCTGATGGAGAAATCAGGCACCGAGGGCATAGTACAGGCAAGTCACAGTGAGTGTGGAGCAGGGGCCAAGGGCCACTGAATTCTGACTTATTTGGGATCAGTGGGAGGAAGGGAGCAAATGAATGCAATTTAAACATCACTGGCTTGGCCGGAGGCTTTCTGTCTGCGCCTCTGTAAGGGTGACTGAACAAAGGCTCTGTGTCTAGTGCCCAGCACCGTGCCTGGCACAAAAACGGATATCAGTAAATATTTGGAATCCGTGAATAGCAGGTCTTTTCATCTTTACATCCCCAAAGCTCCCTCAAATAAGTTCGTGCATTTCATGCTAGGAGATGGGCACCATCAACCCCATTATATTGGTGGGGAAACAGTGGCTCAAAAGAATGGACTGACTGACCAAGTCAAGTCAGCAGCGAGGGTCGTGGCCCTAACCACACCACAGCTGCGGGACACTTAGATCTCAGCCACGCCCACCCACATGCACCGCCCCCCCACCTCCTCCGCTGCTTACACGACGCCCCCACCTCGCGCCCCAGTCCCGCCAGGCTGGGGACAAGGCACAGCGGCGTCCTCTCGGCCTCTCCCAGGCCCCAATTCGACACAACCATTCCCCGTCCCCAGCCCCCGGAGGAGGAGGGGGTGCAGCCCCTCCACCCCGCCCCGTCGCCGCCCCTAGCCCGACCTTTTTGTCCCAGATTTGCAGAGGCTTGCTGCCGATGCTGTAGAGGATGGAGAGGAAGCCGCTCTGGAACGTGTTTTTGAACATCTCGCCGACGGCCTTCTCCTAAGCCGCCCCCGGAGCGGACCTAGGCCCCGGAGTAGATATAGGCACCGAGCGTCGAAGGCACAGCAGCGGGCCGACCCTGTTCCGAAGAAGGGTGGTTGAGCTCCTGGCCTCCGGATCTGCAGCCACTGATGGCCGGACTCGGACGCGGGAACGCTAAGGCCGCGATCTTCAGCTGCGAGCTCAGAACGGAAACCACAGCAACTACCGCCCGCGCCGCGCTATTTCCCCGCCTTCAATGGAGGCGGAGGGCCGCCCGTTGCTTAAAATGAATCCCTCCGCCCATCTGAGCCCGCCCCCCGGGAGGGCGGGGACCAATCCCGTTACAAGGACCACGGACTTCCGTTTCGTTCCGCCTGTAAGCCCCGCCTGGTCCCACCCCCTCCTGAAAAGAGCTCAGTTGTCAAGGAACTATTTTTCTTGCCGTCGTCGGAGAGATGCCTTTGGAAAAGCGGAAGGGCACGGAGGGTTCTGGGGTTTGTTGCTGGCGCCTGCGTGATGTCATGGAAACGTGGCGGGGCGGTGAGTGACGTGAGGGGGCGTGACGGCCAGGCCGGGAGGAGTTGCCCGCGCGAGAGAAAAGGGGCTGCGCAGGGAAAGTGGCTTTGAAAAAGAGCTTCTTGGCGTCGGGCGGACGCCCAACAAATGCTTGTCGGCCAAGTACAGGATAAGGTTAAAGGGAACTAGCCAATATTCAGCACTAACTGTGATGAGCGCCTAATATACATCCCTGCCTGTCATTATTCACATTGTGGCATGCAGTCAAAGCGACACTCTGAGGAAAATGTATCGCCTTAAATACATTGATTAGAAAATAAGAAAGCCCGAACATTACTAGGCCGGGCGCGGTGGCTCACGCCCGAAATCCCTGCACTTTGGGAGGCCGAGGCAGGCGGATCGCTTGAGTCCAGGAGTTCAAGACCAGCCTGGGCAAAAAAGCGAGACCCTTCCTCTACAAAAAAATACAAAAATTAGCCGGGCGTGGTGGCGCGCGCCTGTAATCCCAGCTACTTGGGGGGCTGAGGTGGGATGACCCCTTGAGCCCGGGAGGCGGAGGCTGCAGTGAGCCGAGACCACGCCACTGCACTCCAGCCTGGGCGACAGAGCGAGACCCGGTCTCAAATAAATAAACAAATAATCCTGAACATTAAGATAAACGCAGAAATTCATAAACAAAATTAAGAAAGTTGAGTTGAACCAACAGCTGATTTTTTTTTATTATTTATTTGTTTATTTATTTTTGAGACAGGATCTCGCTCTGTCACCTAGGCTGGAGTACAGTGGCACGATCATGGCTCACTGCAGCCTCGACCTCCCCTGCTCAGCCTATCCTTCCACCCCAGCCTCCAGAGTAGCTGACTACAAGCGTGGGTCACCATGGCTGCCTAATTTTTTGTTTTTGTAGAGGCAGCGTTGCACTATGTTGCTCAGGCTGGTCTCAAACTCAGGCCGGTCTACACTCCAGCCTGGGCAACACAGTCTTTGCAGAATAAAAATAAAAATTAATACGGCTGGGCGCGGTGGCTCACGCCTGCAATCCCAGCACTTTGGGAGGCTGAGGCAGGCGGATCACGAGGTCAAGAGATCGAGACCATCCTGGCTAACACGGTGAAACCCCGTCTCTACTGAAAATACAAAAAATTAGCTGGGCCTGGTGGCGGGCGCCTGTAGTCCCAGGTACTCGGGAGGCTGAGGCAGGAGAATGGCGTGAACCCGGGAGGCGGAGCTGGCAGTGAGCTGAGATCGCGCCACTGCACTCCGGCCTGGGTGAAAGTGAGACTCCGTCTCAAAATAAATAAATAAATTAATTAATTAATACCTAGAATATTTTAGAAAACACAAAGTAAGCTACATTTTGAGTGTAAAGGAAAATCTCAAATGTTGACATACATTAGTCACTGAGCATCTACCTAAATATTGTATTTTGTGCCTAGGCCTGTGCTGGGTGGTATGGCTGATAGAAAAAGGGTCTGTAGCTAATATCATCATTATTAGCAGTTTTTGTCCATTATAGCAGTAAGTGAGTGAACATTTACTATGTGTCAGGCACTATATATTAACACCTTAGCATGTATTAACTCATTCAGTCCTCACATCAGCCCCCTAAATAATCCAGCCAGAACTTCTGGACATAGTGAGAAAATATATGAATCTTATTACTGTAGAAAGTAAAAAACTTTTTATATGAAACTGTCATTTTTGGATGATTTCTGGAGAGGCTATACCTTAGACTGATGAACAATGTATTCCTTGATTATTATTAAATTGTTAAAAATATCTTAGGCAAAAATTCCAGTTAAGAAAAGCAGACACATTAAAGAAAGAATTAACTATAGAAGAGTTATTATGATGATTATTCAGATACTACACACAACTTTACCCACTTGGAAATCTATATGAGATAAATTATTTTCTAGGAAAAAAGTGATCAATTTTGGGTCTAGAACTAGAAAACCAAATAAACAATAATCATACAGGAAAATAAAGGTTGTGATTGCTCCCCTTCAGAAAGGTTCTGAGTCTAATTACTTTATGTGAGTTTACTTTTTTTTCCTTTTCTTTTCTCTTTTTTTTTTTTTTTTTGAGATGGAGTCTTATACTGTCGCCCGGGCTGGAGTGCAATGGTGCGATCTCGGCTCACTGCAAGCTCCGCTTCCTGGGTTCAAGCAATTCTCCTGCCTCTGCCTCCTGAGTAGCTGGCACTACAGGCGCCCGCCACCATGCCCAGCTAATTTTTTGTATTTTTAGTAGAGACCGGGTTTCACTATCTTGGCCAGGCTGGTCTCGAACTCTTGACCTCGTGACCCTCCAACTCCCAAAGAGCTGGTATTACAGGCGTGAGCCACCACGGCCGGCCAAGTTTACTTTTTTTCTGATTAATGTAATGTAATATTAAGTTCATTGAGGAAACTGTGCAAAATAACATTATGATCACTCATAATGCCATTATTCAGAAATAATTGTGTACTTTTGTGTATTGTCTGTTCATGTCTTCCTGTCTTGCCATCCTCACCCATCCATTTGACTTAATTCATTCCCCTTCCTCATCCAATTATTTAAAAATACATACAGACATTCATAGAAGTTTTGTTTTAAGATAGACACAGCCAGGTGCAGTGGCGGCACCTGTAAGTCTCAGCTAACTGGGAGGCTGAGGCAGGAGGATCGCCTGAGCCTGGGAGGTTGAGACCAGCCTGGGCAACATAGTGGGACTTGTCTCAAAAAAGTAAGATAAAATAAAAATAAGCAGCACACATTTTACAAAGAAAAAAAAAATACCGGCTGGGTGCAGTGGCTCACACCTGCAATCCCAGCACTTTGGGAGGCCGAGGTGGGTGGATCATTTGAGGTCAGGAGTTCGAGACCAGCCTGGTCAACATGGTGAAACCCTGCCTCTACTAAAAATACAAAAATTAGCCAGGTGTGGTGGTGGGCATCTGTAGTCCCAGCTTCTAGGGAGACTGAGGCAGGAGACTCACTTGAACCTGAGAAGTGGAGGTTGCAGTGAGCCAAGATGTGCCACTGCACTCCAGCCTGGGTGACAGAGCAAGACTCTGACTCAAAAAAAAAAAAAAAAAAAAAAAAAAAAGCCCAGCACAGGGCTCACTTGTAGTCCTAGCTACTGGGGAGGCTGAAGCAGGAGGATCGCATGAACCTAGGAGGTAGAGGCTGCAGTGCTGCTATAATGGAGATAGTGAATAGCTACTGCACTCTAGCCCATCTCTAATATTAATATATATATATATAAAGATACAATAGACACATACTGAGCACATTCTTTAGCACTGTGGCTTTTAGGATCCATCCATTGTACCAGTGTGCATCTAGTCCATTGCTTGTAACTGCTGCTCAGTTTTCCAGGTGTGCCCCAACCACATTTTATTTGTCCATGCCTACAGTAATGGACATCCTTATACCTGTCCTCTTAAGGACCTATATGAGAATTTTCTTTCTCTCTTTCTCTCTTTCTCTCTTTCTTTCTTTCCTTCTTTCTTTCTCTCTCTCTCCTTCCTTCCTTCCTTCTCTTCTTTCTTCCTTTCCTTTTCTTTCTTTCTTTTTTTCTTTTTCTCTCTCCTTCCTTCCTTCCTTTCTTTCTCTTTCTTTCTTTTCTTCCCTTCCTTCCTTCCTTTCTTTCTCTCTCTCTCTCTTTCTTTCTTTCTACAGAGTTTCACTCTTGTTGCCCAGGCTGGACTGCAAGGTGCAATGGCACAATCTTGGCTCACTGCAACCTTCGCCTCCTGGGTTCAAGCGATTATCCTGCTTCAGCCTCCAGAGTAGCTGGGATTACAGGCATGTGCCACCATGCCCAGCTAATTTTGTATTTTAGTACAGACAGGGTTTCTCTATATTGGTCAGGCTCGAACTCCTGACCTCAGGTAATTCACCCATTGTGGCCTCCCAAAGTGCTGGGATTACAGGCGTGAGCCACTGCGCCTGGCTGAGAATTTCTTTTGCATACACATGCAGTAACAGAATTTCTAGGTGTTCATCTATGCATATACCATGTGTAATGTGACTAAATGGCTCTCCAAAATAGTGTACCCATTTACACTCACATCAGCAGTGCATGAGGATCTCTGCAGTCACATCCAACCACCAATAATGGATGTTATTTCACTTTCTGAACTTTGCCAGTCTGATAGGTATACAATAATTCATTTTATTTATCATTTGTCTGCTTACTAACATGCTGGCTTATCTCCTCATAGGTATTTAATTTAATTTTATTTTTATTTTATTTGGAGACAGAGTCTTGCTCTGTCATCCAGGCTGGAGTGCAATGGTGCAATCTCAGCTCACTGCAACCTCCGCCTCCAGGTTCAAATGATTCTCTTGCCTCAGCCTCCCAAGTAGCTGAGATTACAGGTGCCCACCACCATGCCTGGCTAATTTTTGTACTTTTTTTTTTTGAGACGGAGTTTTGCTCTTGTTGCCCAGACTGGAGTGCAGTGGCGTGATCTCGGCTTACCACAACCTCCAGCCTCCTGAGTTCAAGCGATTCGGCTGCCTCAGCCTCCTGAGTAGCTGGGATTACAGGCATGAGCTACCACGCCCAGCGAGTTTTTGTATGTTTTAGTAGAGATTGGGTTTCACCATATTGGCCAGACTGGTCTCAAACTCCTGACCTCAAGTGATCTGCCCGCCTCGGCCTCCCAAAGTGCTGGCATAACAGGCATGAGCCACAGCGCCCACCCATTCTTTATTTTAAAATTGCCGTTTGGTATCCTTTGCCCAAGTCTCTATTGAGGTACCTTTCTTTTTCTTATTGATTTGCAATAGTAAATAGTATGTCTAGGTATTAAAAATCCCTCATTGGTTTTAGACACTGCAAACATCTTTTCCCAGTCTGTCAATTGTTAATTTCATTTATCAATGTCTTCACTGAACAGAAGTCTTAATTTTTATTTAATTGTTTCCTTTCTTTTTGGTGTTATGGTTTGTGCTTAGAGGTTTAAAGAAGTTATTGCCCACCCTTAGGCCACCTCTGCATATTAACTGCATAGATTTATATTACGCATTTATGTTTCAATCCTTCCAAAGATAGTATTTGCATGTGGCATGTAGGAAATCAGTTTTATTTTTCTCCTTAGAGTAAGCCAGTTTCATTAATGTCATATGTAAACTATTTTTTCCTGAATGGTTTATGAAGCCACCTTTATTTTATATTAAGTTTCCATATATACGATGTATCTATTCTTGAACTCTCTACCAGTCCACTGGTCTATCTAAAAGTTCTTACACAAATAAGACCCAGATTATTAATTTTATTAGTATTGTTTTGTAGTGTATCTTTTTTTTTTTTTAAAAAGAGTCTCACTCTGTCACCCAGTCTGGAGTGCAGTGGTGTGCTCTTGGCTCACTGCAACCTCTGTCTACCCGTCTCAAGTGATCCTCCCACCTCAGCGTCCTGAGTAGCTGGGACTACAGGTGCACCCCACCACGCCCAGTTAATTTTTGTGATTTTTGGTAGAGATGGGGTTTTGCCATGTTGCCCAGGCTGGTCTCAAACTCCTGACCTTGGGTGATCCATTCACCTCAGCCTCCCAAAGTGCTGGGATTACAGGCGTGAGCCACCACGACTGGCCTATAGTGTGTCTTAATATCTGACAGGCGAATCTCTCTCTTTTTTCTCAAGTCTAATTTGGCTAATTTTCACAGACCTGATTCTTCCATTTAGATTTTACGGTAAGTTTCCTGACTTTCTCAAAAATATTTAACTAGTTTTGATTGTGATTGCATTGTAATTATAAATTAGTTTAGGAAGAATTAACATCTTTATAATATTGTCATCCCTACGAAAAAAATATGTACTATCTCTCCATTTCTTTTTTTTTTTTTTTTTTTTTTTTTGAGACAGAGTCTCGCTCTGTCACCCAGGCTGGAGTGCAGTGGCGCGATCTCAGCACACTGCAACCTCTGCCTCCCGGGTTCAAGCGATTCTCCTGCCTCAGCCTCCTGAGTAGCTGGGATTACAGGCATGTGCCACCATGCCCAGCTAATTTTTGTATTTTTAGTAGAGACAGGGTTTCAACATGTTGGTCAGGCTGGACTTGAACTCCTAACCTCGTGATCTGCCCACCTCGGCCTCCCAAAGTTCTGGGATTACAGGTGTGAGCCACCGTGTTTGGCCCTCTCCATTTCTTATTAAGGTCATCATCTGTCTTTATGCTTTAAAACTTACTCCATAGAGGTCTTATATTAAATTGTTTCTTAGATATTTTTATATCTACTTTTTATATCTTCTTATATCTGTCTTCTTAGATATATTTTATACCTACTTTTTTAGATATAAATTTTTGTTGATATTTGGAATAATATCTTATTTTAAATTATATTTTCTAGTTGGTTATTGCTGGTGTTGAAAACTACCACTGATTTTTCAAAGTTAATCTTGTATCCAGGCATCTTGTTGAAATTTTAAATTATTAGTTTTAATAGTTTGTGATTTCTTGATTTTTCTAAGTAGATGATCAGATCACTGCACAAAATAAAAGCTATATCCCTTTTCCTTTTTTTTTTTTTTTTTTGAGATAGTCTCAGTCTGTCATCCAGGCTGCAGTGCACTGGTGTGATCTCAGCTCACTGCAACCTCCGCCTGCCAGGTTCAAGCAATTCTCCTGTCTCAGCCTCCTGAGTAGCTGGGGCTACAAGTGTGTACCACCATGCCTGGCTAATTTTTGTATTTTTAGTAGATACGGGGTTTCACCATCTTGGCCAGGCTGGTCTCAAACTGCTGACCTCAGGTGATCTGCCTTCCTTGGCCTCCCAAAGTGCTACGATTACAGGCATGAGCAACCGTGCCTGGCCGCTATATCCTTTTTCTCTGAATGCTCATACCTCTTATTTGGTGTCCTTACTGCATTGGCCAGTATCCTCAAGACTATGTTAAACATTAGGGGTAATGGTTGGCATCTTTGCCTTATTCCTTCTAATGAAATGCTTCTAAGGTTTCCCCACTAAATATGATGCTTCCTTTGGGATTCTGGTATATAACCTTTGGTGAAAAGAAGGAGTTACTTTCTACTTCTAGTTTGCAACAACAGAAATGTTTATCATGAATAGATATTGATTGTATTTGAGGTGTCAGCTAATTCAATTACAGAAGAAAAAGCAATTAGAGTTATAAGAATTGGAAAAGAAAAGGTAAAACTGTATTTGCAGATGATATAATCATATAACTGGAAAACTCAACAGAAAAAATAGGAAATTTCTATAAATAGATAATAAAGTATCAATATAAAAATAATACACTGAAATCAATAGCTTTCATCTTTTTTTTTTTTTTTGAAACAGAGTCTCACTCTGTCGCCCAGGCTGGAGTACAGTGGCGTGATCTCTGCTCACTGCAAGCTCCGCCTCCCGGGTTCACACCATTCTCCTGCCTCAGCCTCCCAAGTAGCTGGGACTACAGGCGCTCACCACCATGCCCGGCTAATTTTTTTTTTTTGTATTTTTAGCAGAGATAGGGTTTCGCCATATTAGCCAAGATGGTCTCGATCTCCTGACCTCATGATCCACCCGCCTCAGCCTCCCAAAGTGCTGGGATTACAGGTGTGAGCCACCACACCAGGCCAGCTTTCATCTTACTAAGAATAAACAATAAGAAAAAATGGGGCAAGGGACTTGCTAATAAGGTATTGGGATAACTGAACAACCATATGGAAAAATATGTAATTGAATTCCTTTCTCATCCCTCATCATGTAATGAGCTTGTATCATTCTGAAACCATCAATCCCCGCCCCTGTTGTCCCCAGTCCATGGAAAAATTGTCTTCCACGAAACCATTCCCTAGTGCCAAAAAGGTTGGGGACTGCTGCTCTAAAACATGTCAATAAAAATTTTGAAAACTAAAGCACAAAGAAAAAAAATAAGAACAATGTGTGAGAGACATGTGCAAAATGTCTAACATATCTGTAGTTTGAGTTCCATGAGGAGAGAATAAGGCAGAAAAAAATATTTGAGAAGATACTGAGAATTTTCCAAAATTGATTACAAATGTTAACCTACAGATTCAAGAAGCCCTCAAGCAGATTTGAAAAAGAGAGAGAAAGCGAGAGAGAGAACACCTAGGTATTGTCAAGCTGCTGAAAACCTAAGACAACCAAAAAAAAAAACCTTATAAGCAGCTAAAGGGAAAAAGCATATTAAATTCACAGGAACAAATAAGAAAAATTATAGCTTACTCTTCAACAGCAACAATGGAAACCAAAAAACAATGGAATAACATCTTTCAAATACTGAAAAACAAATTACAGCCCAGAATTTTATACTGAGACAAAAGGGTTTCAAACGTTTGATAGCTAAAGAAGATAAACACATTTTCACACAAATAAAAGTTAATTCATTTCCAGCAGATTCACACTACAAGGAATACTAAAGGACGTTCTCCACACTGAAGGAAAATGATCTAAAGAGAAACAGATCTGTAAGAAGAAATGAAGAGCACTGGTAAAGGTAAATGTAAAATTATTTAAGACTAAACTATATGTTTAAGTCAACAATAATTGTGATAATTATAACATAATAAAAGTAAAATTACATGATAACAATAGCATAATGGGGGGCATAGAATTATATCATTTGCTATAGTTTGGATGTTTGTTCCCCTAAACCTCATGGTGAAATTTGATCCCCAATGTTGGAGGTGAGGCCTAATGGGAGGTACTATGATCATGGTTGGGGGATTCCCTCATGAGTAGAGTAATGCCCTCTTGGGACTGGGGAGCTCTTATTCGTTCCTGTGAGAGCTGGTTGTTAGAAAGAGCATGGCACCTCCCTCCTCTTCTCTTGCTTCCTCTCACCATGTGAGCTCTGCACTTGCTAGCCTAGCTTCACCTTCTGCAATGTGTGGAAACAGACTGAGGTCCTCACCAGAAGCAAATGCTAGCGCCATGCTTCTTGGAGAGCCTGCAGAACTGTGAGCCAAATAAACCTTTTTCTTTATAAATTACCCAGCCTCAGATATTCTTTCACGCAACACAAAAGGACTAAGACATTATTGTAAGGTTTTAGACATTTTACACATTGTATAAGATGTGGTGAAATACTAAATCAAAGCACTGACAGTCCCTGATTACAGTGGTTTGACTTACAGTTTTTCAACTTTACAATGAGTTCATTGGGATGATTAAATGCATTTTCAACTTAACAATATTTTCGGCTTACAGTGGGCATATTGGGACATAACCCCATCATAAGTTGAGGAACATCTGTAGATTATAATAAATTAAACATGCACATAGCGACCTAGAATAACTACTAAAAGAAAATGCAAACATAGGTATAACTAAAGAGATAAGAGAGAAACAAAATAGATTTAAAACACTTGATTAAACTAAAAGAAGGCAGGAAAGGAGGAACAAAGGAACAAAGAAGAAATGGGATAAAACAGAACATACAGCAAGATAATAGACTTAAACTCAATTATGCCAGCAATTCCATTAAGTGTAAATGAACTATATATGCAGTTAAAATATCTAGATTGGCGGAATGGATTAAAACAAAATAAGATTCAACTATATGTTTCTTTTTTTTGAAAAATAAAAAACATACTTTAAATATAAGATACACAATAGTTGGAAGTAAAAGAATTCTAAAAAGATATATTATGCAGATACTACTCATAAGGAAGCTGGTGTGTCTGTATTATTAGTCAGCTAAGGTTACTTCAACACAGAAATATTACCATAGATAAACAGGGACATTTCATAATGACAAAACAGTCAATTCTTTAAGAAGATACAATTATAAATGTGTATGTACCTAGTAACACAACTTACAAGGAGAAATAGAAAACCTGAATTGTCCAAATGTGCTAAAGAAATTAAATGCAAAATAAAAATCCTTCCCACAAAGAACCCTTCTGGTTCAGGTGGCTTTACTATTAAATTCTTCCATATATTTAAAGAAGAAATAATACTATCTTCACATTCTCTTATAGAAAATATTTTCCAATTTCTTTTTCTTCCTCCCTCCCTTCTTTCCTTCCTTCCTTCCCTCTTTCCTTCCTTCTCTCCCCCCTCCATCCTTCCCTCCTTCTTTCCTTCCTTCCTCCTTTCCTCCCTCCTTCCATCCCTTCCTCCCTTCCTCCTTTCCTTCCTTTTTAAATTGAGACAGGGTCTTGCTTTATCACCCAGACTAGAGTGCAGTGGCATGATTATAGCTCACTGCATCCTCGACTTCCTGGGCTCAAGTGATCCTCCCACCTCAGCCTTCCTAGTAGCAAGGACTACAGGCACATGCCACCATGTCCAGCTAAATTTTTTTATTTTTTTCTAGAGACAAGGTCTTGCTATGTTTCCCAGCCTAGTCTCAAACTCCTGGACTCAGGCAATCCTCCCACCTCAGCCTCCCAAAGTGCTGAGATTACAGGCATAAGCCACCAGGCCTGGCCCCAATTTCTTCTACCAATCAATATAACCCTGATACCAAAACTTAACAAAATAATCACAAGAAAACAAAATTACAAGTCAATATTTCTCATGAACATAGATGCAAAAATTCCAAATAAGAGACTAGCAACCAAGTTCAGCGAAATATAAATAAAGGATAATATATCATGAACAAGTAGGAATTACTCTAGGAATGCAAGGTTGGCTTTACACATTAAAATCAGTCAGTGTAATTTACCACATTAACAGAATAAAGGAGATAATATAATTACCTTAGGAGATGTAGGAAAAAAACTTAAATGTTCATTTATGACTTAAAATAATAAAAGAACTGGGTGTGGTGGCTTGTACCTGTAATCTTAGCTACTCAGGAAGCTGAGGCAGGAGAATCTCTTGAGCCCAGAAGTTTGAGGCCACAGTGAGCTATGATGGTACCACTGCATTCCAGCCTGGGTGACAGAGCAAGGCATCATCTCTTAAAAAAAAAAAAAAAGAAAGAAAAAGAAACAACTTCCAGCAAACTCCTTCTTTCCTTCTTTCCCTCCTTCCCTCCCTTCTTCCCTCCCTCCCTCCTTCCTTCCTTCCTTCCTTGCTATCTTGGATAGCAAGATCCAAGACAGGATCTTGCTATGTTGCTCAGACTAGAGTACAGTGGCTACTCCTAGATGCAATCATGCTGTACACTATAGCCTGAACTCCTGGTCTAAAGGGATCCTCCTGCCCCAGCCTCTAGAGTAGCTGGGACTACAGGTGTATGCCACCATACCCAGTTTCAGTTTCTTTCTTATTCTGAAGAAGGCTATTTACAAAACTATCTCAGCTAGCATCACATTTAATGGTGAAATTGAGCACATTCCCCCTGGGGCTGGAAGATGGATAGGGATGTTCACTCTAATCACTTCTATTCAACATTGTACTGGAGGTCATAGCCAGTGCAATAAGGTAAGAAAAAGAATTATTAGGTATAAAATTGGAAAGAAAAAAGTTAGAGTCGGCCGGGCATGGTAGCTCACGCCTGTAATCCCAGCACTTTGGGAAGCCAAGGCAGATGGATCACGAGGCCAGGAGATCGAGATCATCCTGGCTAACACAGTGAAACAGCATCTCTACTAAAAATGCAAAAAATTAGCCAGGCGTGGTGGTGGGCACCTGTAGTCCCAGCTACTTGGGAGGCTGAAGCAGGAGAATGATGTGAACCTGGGAGGCGGAGCTTGCAGTGAGCTGAGATCATGCCACTGCACTCCAGCCTGGGCAACAGAGCGAGACTCCGCCTCAAAAAAAAAAAAAAAATGTTAGAGTCATTATTTGTAGATGACATTATTATGAGTATAGAGAACTACAATCAAATGGTTAATATTAATAATATTATTATTATTAAATTGGTTAAAATTAATAATAATGAATTTAGGTAGTTCAATGGATATAAAATCAATATACAAAATATCAATTATATTTTTTATGTAACAGCAACAAACAATTAGAAAATGAAATTTAAAAAAGACACCACTTACAAATAGAACCAAAATATCAAATTCCTGGAAATAAACCTAATGAAAGTTTGGTAAGATTTCTCCATTGAAAACTACAAAATATTGCTGAGATAAATTAAAGAAGATGTAAATAAATGGAAGAATATGCTATATGCTTAGAGTGACAGAGCAAGTATTAAGATGTTAACAAATTGATCTATAAATTTAATGCAATTCCAATTGAAATCGCCATGGGATTTTTGGTGAAAACTGACAAGATGATTCTAAATTTTACATGTAAATGCAAAGGACCTGGAATAGCCAAGGCAATCTTCAAGACAGTTAACAAAACTGGAGACTTACACTTTCAGATATTAAAACTTAATACAGTTAGTTTTAAGGATAACACAAGGATAAACAAATAGGCTGACAGAGGAAAATCTAGAAACTGGCCAGGCGCAGTGGCTCATGCCTGTAATCCCAGCACTCTGGGATCGGGCAGATCACCTGGGGTCAGGAGATAGAGACCAGCCTGGCCAACACGATGAAACCCCATTTCTATTAAAAATACAAAAATTAGCCGAGTATGGTGGCAGGCGCCTGTAATCCCAGCTACTCGGAGGCTGAGGCAGGAGAACTGCTTGAACCTGGGAGGCAGAGGTTGCAACGAGCCGAGATGGCACCACTGCACTCCAGCCTGGGCGACAAGAGTGAGACTTCATCTCAAAAAAAAAAACAAAAACTAGAAACCAACCTATGTGATTTATGACAAAGTTGCTAAAGAAATTCAGTAGGAAAAATGATAATCTTTTCAATAAGCGGTGCTGATATCCATATTGTAAAAAATTAAAGCTTGATTCTTACCTTATAACATGCACAAAATTAATTCTAGGTAGAGGGTGGACTTGAAGGTGAAAAGTAAACAATAAAGTTCTAGATAAAAACCTAGAGAAATATCTTCAAAGCCTTGAGGTAGATAAAGATTTCTTTCTTTCCTTTTGTATTTTAAATAGAGGCAGGGTCTCGATATGTTGCCCAGGTTGGTCTCAAACTCCTGGCCCCAAGTGACCTTCCTGCCTTGGCCTCCCAAAGTGCTGAGATTACAGGTGTGAGCTACCACGTCCAACCAAGATTGCTTAAATAGGACAATAAACCCACTAACTTAAAAGAAAATATTGAAAATTTTGATTTTATTATAATTTCTTTTTAGATATTTGAAATACAACTTTCTTCTGATTCTAAACGAAAAGGAATGGGAATGATAGTAACAGACAAGATTTCACCACTGAATATCGTGGTGTGACTGTAGTGTCTCATATTTGAAACTCAAGAAGAAATCAACTGTGTTCCGAAACAGTGAAAGATGCAGGTCCAAACAATGAAGGTATTTTCTGAACTGCCACATTTACTCCAAAGCCTATTCATGTCCTTCGGCATCCCACAGGTGATAATAAAGTGGCACACACACTGCACCACTGACATCGCAGGACAGCTTCCTATAAAACCAGACTCTGACGCTGAGCTCCAGCTTCATCCTCACAGGTCGTCCACCATCCTCATCCAGGAGAGCAGGTGTCTGAGCAACCTCTAATTTGTGCTCATATTGTACTGCCACAGCTGGGTCCATGACAGCCCATGGTAGGGCAAGAGCAGGCATGGCAACCAACTCCAACTTAAGGTCTCCAAAGAGCTTCCTAGCAAACCAGAGGAGGGCTTTTCAAAGTTGTAGTAACTTTTTGGCTAGGTGCAGTGGCTCATGCCTGTAATTCCAGCACTTTGGGAGGCCAAGGCAGGTGGATTGCTTGAGCCTAGGAGTTTGAGACCAGGCCGGCCAACACGGTAAAACACTGTCTCTACAAAAAATGCAAAGTAGCTGTGTGTGGTGGAGCACCTGTAGTCCCAGCTACTCAGGAGGCTGAGGTGGGAGGATCACTTGAGCCCAGGAGGCAGAGGTTGCAGTGAGCAGAGATCACACCACTACACTCTAGCCTGGATGACAGACTCAGACCCTGTCTCAAAAAAAAAAAAAAGTAAAAAACAAAACAAAAAACCCAAAAAACAAAGTTGTAGTTACTTTTGGTAGAAATGTCATAGTACTGAACATTGTTCTTTTGGTGGAAGACAATAGATTTTGCCTTCACTTTTCTATCCTTAATATCCACTTTGTTGCCACACAGCATGATGGGGATGTTTTCACACACTCATACCAGATCTCTGTGCTAGTTGGGCACATTCTTGTAAGTAACTCTTGATGTTACATCAAACATTATAATGGCACATTGGGACTGGATATCATAGCCATCTCTCAGTCCACCTAATTTCTCCTGGCCAGTTGTATGTATGTATGTATATATTTATATTTATATTTTTGGAGGGGACAGAGTTTTGCTCTTGTTGCCCAAGCTGGAGTGCAATGGCATGATCTCGGCTAACTGCAACCTCCGCCTCCCAGGTTCAAGCGATTCTCCTGCTTCAGCCTCTCGAGTAACTGGGATTACAGGCACCTGCCACCACACTCAGCTAATTTTTGTATTTTTAGTAAAGACGGGGTTTCACCATGTTGGCCAGGCTGGTCTCGAACTCCTGACCTCAGGTGATCCTCCCAACTTGGCCCCCCAAAGTGCCGGGATTACAGGCATGAGCCACTGTGCCTGGCCTATACATTAAATTTAAAAGGTCCTCTGTTGGTGTGAAACACAAGCAGATAAACCTCAACACCCAAGGTAGCTCTATGCTTCTCAGATTCACCAGCCAAATGATGTTTCATGGGTGTAGTTTTTCCAGCACCAACATCGCTAACCAGTACAAGTTTGAACTGGACTTGGGGCTCTCCTTGGGCAGCCATCATCATGTTGCTTCCAGAAGCATCTCCACGCCAATATGACTGGGCTGGAAAGATGGTGGAAGCACAATTGTTATCATTTTAAAAATTGGTTAATTAAAAGACAACATTATCAGAGTAAAAAGGCAAACCACAACTTAGGAGAAGATGTTTGCCATATATACATTTAAAAAAATCTTGTTTCCCAAATATATAAAGAACTCCCATAAATTAATACAAAAAAGACAAATTCCAATTTCGAAACACTGGTAAAAGACAAACAGGCGCTGTACAAAAGAGAATATTCAAATGGCCAGTAAGCATATGGAAAGGTACTCATCATATCTGGTTATCAGAGAGGGGCAAATTTAAATCAGGATATATTATTACACCTCTACCAGCACGGCTAAAATTTAAGAACTGACAATATCAAGTGCTGCAGAGGATGTGGAACAACTGGAATTTTCATACTTTCTTGGTGAGAGTCTAAACTGATGTAGCTGTTTGGGCAAACTGACAACATCTACTAAAGTTAGACATATGCATACTTTGTGACTGAGAAATTCTAATCCTGGGTATATTCAAACAAAAATATTTATATCCATAAAATACCTGCACAAGAATGTTCATAGCATGGCTGGGCGCGGTGGCTCACGCCTGTAATCCCAGCACTTTGGGAGGTCGAGGTGGGCAGATCACAAGGTCAGGAGATCGAGACCATCCTGGCTAACACGGTGAAACCCCATCTCTACTAAAAATACAAAAAATTAGCCGGGCATGGTGGCGGGCGCCTGTAGTCCCAGCTACTCAGGAGGCTGAGGCAGGAGAATGGCATGAACCCAGGAGGTGGTGCTTGCAGCGAGCTGAGATCGTGCCACTGCACTCCAGCCTGGGTGACAGAGCAAGACCCCATCTCAAAAAAAAAAAAAGAATGTTCATAGCAACAGCATTTATAATAGCTCCAAATTGGAAACATCCCAAATGTCCATCAACATTGGAATGGATAAATTTTCATATATTTATTCAATGAAATTATATATAACAATGAAAATAGTAAATATTCTCCCTACAATAACTTTGCCGAATATGTGCTGCTATTGGTGGTACTGCCACTTGTTTGTGCCTTCCAAATCCTGATTAATTCTATTGTGTTTGAGTCCTGTTTTAAAAGAGGGAAAAGAAAAGTCCTTTTTTTTTTCCTCCTTGACTCAAGCGATCCTCCCACCTCAGCCTCCCCAGTAGATGGGGCTACAGGTGCACATACCACATCCAGCTAATTCTTGTATTTTTGTAGATAGAGAGTTTTGCTATGTTGCCTGGGCTGGTCTTGAACTCCTGGGCTCAAGCAATCCACCTACCTTGGCCTCCCAAAGTACTGGGATTACAGGCGTGAGTCACCACGCCCAGCTATCACTATATACTCTGTACTATTGCCTTTATTTCTGATGGGAAGGAAGTTCCATTTTGACTCAGCTTTTAAAAAAAAATACCCTATGAAGAGATTCACCAGCTCAGCTTTGTTGAGACCCAAATCCTCTGCTTACCTTTACAAATTTTACAAAACCATGTGGACCACTTGAATAAATCACTAAGTCACCTCCCAAGTGCTTGGAAGGGGCCCGGCAAGTGAGGGTCCCTGAAGTTTCAGTTTCTTCTGGATGAATATGTCTCTGCTTCCCTCATATCATTCCCTTACTGATACTCTATTCAGCCAGGTTGGTCTTTGCCATTTCCCATAAATAAGCACTTTCCCACCTCATTTCCTGCCCATACCATTCCCTCCTCCATCTTGTCTGCTTATTCCCAGAAGGCATGGCTTTCCCTTCAACCCTCTTAAAGTGAGGTAGGCGGCGGGGTGAGGTGGCTCACGCCTGTAATCCCAGCACTTTGGGAGGCTGAGGCAGGAGGATCACCTGAGGTCAGGAGTTCAAGACCAGCCTGACCAACATGGAGAAACCCCATCTTGACTAAAAATACGAAATTAGCTGGGTGTGGTGGCACATGTAATCCCAGCTACTCAGGAGGCTGAGGCAGGAGAATCGCTTGAACCCAGGAGGCGGAGGTTGCGGCGAGCTGAGATTGTGCCATTGCACTCCAGCCTGGGCAAGGAGAGCAAAACTCCGTCTCAAAAAAAAAAAAAAAAAAAAAGTGAGGTAGGCTCTCCTTTGTACCCCTCAACCACTAGGTCTAGAGGTGGGATGTAGGTCCTCCTTTTTCTTCAAATCTCCTCCCAGACCATTGCCTTTCTCTCATTCCAAAAACCCCCAGCTCCTTTGAAACTCATACCATCAGCCTCTGCTACCCACTACCCCTCCCTCATTGCAGCCATCTCAGATCCCTGGGTCATCTCTTGAATATTTCATGCCTGGCCCATTGTCTCTCTCTATGGCTCTCATGAATAACTATTTCTGATATGTGTGCAACAGCTTCATTGAGATGTAATTTACTTACTAGAAAACTCACCCATTTTAAGTGCAAAATGATTTTTCTTGTATTTACTGAATTCTGCAAACACCATCACAAATTTTCCATAACTTTCATCACTTGAAAAAGAGTCTCTCATCTAGCTTCTGTCTGCATAGATTTGCCTTTTCTGAATATTTTATCTAAATAGAATTGTACAAAATGTGGTCTTTTGTGCCTGCCTTCTTTCACTTAGCATAATGTTTGGAAGGTTCATCTACACTGCAGCAATCAGGACTCTGTTCATTTTTGTTGTTAAAGGGCATTCCATTGTATGAATGTACCACATTTTTGTTTATCCATTCATCAGTTGACAAACATATGGCCCATTTCTACTTTTTGACTGTAAAGAATAAGGCTCTTATGAGGCTGGGTGTGGTGGCTCATGCCTCTAATCCCAGCACTTTGGGAGGCTGAGGCGGGTGGATCACCTGAGGCCAGGAGTTCGAGACCAACCTGGTCAACATGGTGAAAGCCTGTTTCTACTAAAAATACAAAAATTAGCCAGGCATGGTGGTGTGTGCCTGTAATCCCAACTACTTGGGAGGCTGAGGCAGGAGAATCACTTGAACTTGGGAGGCAGAGGTTGCAGTGAGCTGAGATCGTGCCACTGCACTCCAGCCTGGGTGACAAGAGCAAAACTCTGTCTCAACAAATAAATAAATAAGGCTGCTATGAACATTCACATGTAAGTCTTTATGATGACATATACACCTAAGAGTGAAATTACTGGGTCCTATAGCAATTCTGTTTAACATTTTGAGAAACTACCAAATTGTTTTCCAAAGTGACTGCATCATTTTCCAGTTCCACTAGCAATGTATGACAGTCACAATTTCTCCACATCATCACCAGCTCCTATCATTGTTTTTGATGATCCAGGACTTCACTCCACCCCAGCTACCTGCTCCTGTGGAAAGACCTCTCTCTCAAGCATCCCACTCCACTACCTCTTCCTATTATTCAGGCTGCCTTCTTCTCATGTTCTGAGTCCTTGAGTCCTCAAGTTATGCAACATCACTGGGACTTTGAACATACTACTCTCTTATGTTGGATGCTCCCTCACTTCTGTCACATCCTCACTTTCCTTTGTCCTGGCTTAGATTTCACAGCCCATTATTAACTCATTGGTTTGAGTACATCCTCCACAACATTTTCACCCTCTCCTCCTGGTATGCACATGGATTCATGTGGCAAAACCCAAGCCAGGTTAAATGTGGTTGGGTCTAGTCTGTTTATCCCCAGGCAGTTAGATGTGGCTGGAGAAAGGTTCACAGCCATGAGGACTCATCTTGCATCAAATTCATAACCATGGACCTCCAGTGGACACCTGGTGCAGCTCAGCAATTCTCTAACATTTCCTGGGCACTTGCTCTTCTGTATTAGTCTGTTCTCATGCTGCTGATAAACACATACCTGAGACTGGGTAATGTATAAAGAAAAAGAGGTTTAATGGACTCACAGTTCCACGTGGCTGAGGAGGCCTCACAATCATGGTGGAAGGTGAAAAGCACATTTTACGTGGCGGCAGACAAGAGAGAAATGAGAGCCAAGCAAAAGGGTTTCCCCTTATAAAACCATCAGATCTTGTGAGACTTATTCACTACCATGAGAACAGTATGGGGGAAACCACCCACCATGATTCAATTATCTCCCACCGGGTCCCTCCTACAACACATGGGAATTATGGGAGCTACAATTCAAGATGAGATTTGGGTGGGGACACAACCAAACCGTAACACTCCTTTTATCACCTTCCCCTCTTCTCCTCAACTTTCAACATTTCCAAACCCAGTGCCTTTTAGATAAATACCATCTTCCTCCTCCTCTTCTTCTTCTTCTCCTTCTTCCCCATCACCACTATCTTCAAATCTTTTTAATTATTTCAAACAGGAGCTCTGTACCCATTAAGGAAGTATAACCTTGCTTCTATTTCACTGAGAAAACTGAAGCAATCAGAATAGGGCTTCCATAGGTCCCTTCTGTGAAATACACAACCCAGATGTGTACACGTCCAGGTATTGTGCTTTCCCTCCCATTACACAGGAGAACCACCTGTGCTATTTAAGGCCAGCCCTTGTACCTGGGCACCAGGTCCCAAAGCCACTGACTCGTCACAGATGTTATTCCTGCAACAATGCCCTCATGCTCCCACACCATCAATTTTCCCTCTGCAGAGGATCATTTCCATAAGTCTATGAACAGCTGTAATATTCCCATCTAAAAATAAATCCCTTCCCTTGGCACTACCTCTTTCCCCCTATAGCTCAATTTCTCTGCTGCCTTTTATAGCAAAGCTTCTCAAGAGTTGTCTTATAGTCCCCACTTCTTTTTCTCCTGTCCCTACCTCAATCCATTCCAATCCCACTTTGCCATACCACTCTGCAAGCTCACTCCTTATGCTCACAAGTGACCGCCATGTTGGCAAACGCAGTGGCCAATTCTCACACTTCATATGACTTGATTTTTCAGCAACCAGTCATTGCTTCCATCTTCTTGAACTACATTTTTTCCCTGACTTCCAGGCATCATACTCTTCTGGTTTCCCCGTTTTTTCTTTTCACCAGTCATTCCTTCTTTGTCTTCTTTGCTAGTCCATCCTCATCTCCTCCACGTCTAAGCTTCACAGGGCTCCAGGTGCCGTCTGCAAACTGCACTCTTCCCAAAATCCACTCCCTCCAATATCAGCTAGTCTCATGGCTTTAATACCTCCCTATATATAAGCTGATTCTTTCCACCCCTATTCCCAAAGTCTATCTCTACTCCCACTGCCCCATTGGGCTCCGTTTTCATATATCCAACCATCTATTTGACTTCTCCCCTGGGAGGTATCATGGGCATTTGGATCTTAACATAGCCCAAACAGAGCTTTACATTTCTCCACCCTCTCCCCTCACACACATCCCACATGCATGCAGCCCTTACCCAAGCCTGCTCCACCCCAAGTCTTGCCCATTTTGGTAAATGACAGCTTGATTCCTTGCTCAGACCCAACACCTTGGAGTCGGTTCGAGCTCCACTTTTTCTCACAGCCCACATCAGCAAATCCTATAGCTCTACCTTCAAAATATCTCCCCAATCTAATCACATCCCTACCTTTATGGGTGCTGCCCTGGTCCAAACATCAACCCCTGATATGGTTTCAATGTTTGTCCCGTCCACATCTCATGTTGAAATGTGATCTTCAGTGTTGGAGGTGGGGCCTGGTGGAAGGTATTTGGGTCAGGGGGCAGATCCCTCACTCATGAATAGCTTGGTGCTGTCCTTGTGATAATGAGTTCTTGGTCTGAGTTCACGTGAGATCTGGTTGTTTAAAAGTGTGTGGCACTGGCTGGGCGCAGTGGCTCACATTTGTAATCCCGGCACTTTGGGAGGCTGAGGTGGGCAGATCACTTGAGGCCAGAAGTTCAAGACCAGCCTGGCCAACATGGTGAAACCCATCTCTACTAAAAATGTCAAAAATTAGATGGGCGTGGTGGTGCATGCCTGTAGTCCCAATTACTTGGGAGGCTGAGGTACGAGAATCACTTGAACCCAGGATGTGGAGGTTGCAGTGAGCTGAGATCATACCACTGCACTCCAGCCTGGGCAACAGAGTGAGACCCTTTCTCAAAAAAAAAAAAAAAAATGTGTGACACTTTCCCCCTCACTCTCTTGCTCCCTCTCCTGCCATGTGGCGCACCTGTTCCCCTTTTCCTTGTGCAATGATTGTAAGGTTCCTGAGGCCTCACCAGAAGCATATGCTGGAGCCATGCTGGTACAGCCTGCAGAACTGTGAGCCAATTAAACCTCCATTCCGTATAAATTAACCAGCCTCAGGCATTTCTTTATAGCAACACAAGAAGGGCTAATGCAGCCCCTCTCTCCTGTACACCCGAGACAGCCTCCTCCTGATTGCTTACAACTACTCTTGCCATCCTGTAGTCCACTCTCCACATGGCAGCCAGAAGCATCCTCTTAGTGGCTCTTTGCTCTAATAGCTACTCATTTTGCTAAGAATAAAACTAAGGCTCACACCTATAATCCCAGCACTTTGGGAGGCCAAGGTGAGCAGATTGCTTGAGCCCAGGAGTTTGAGACCAGCCTGGGCAACATGGCAAGACTCCGTCTCTACAAAAAAATGCAAAAGTTAGCCAGGCACGGTGGTGCACACCTGTAATGCCAGCTACTCGGGAGGCTGAGGCACAAGAGTCACTTGAACCAAGGAGGCAGAGGTTGCAGTAAGTCAAGATTGTGCCACTGCACTCCAGCCTGGGTGACAGAGTGAGAAATATATATATTTAAAAAGTGTGTATATAAAATATAAAAAATATTTTTTTAAAGTATATAAATATAAAAAATATATATGTGTATATATACATAAATACACACACACACACACACACACACACACACACATATACACACATTAAAAAAAGCCCTTACTCTGGTCTCCTCCATTTTGTTCCCTGAAACCACTTTGGCCTTCTCTCCTACATCCTTCTCTTCACACACTCCTCCCTCAGTGCTGCCTGCACCCTGCACCCCTCTCTCACCGGCTTCCCTCTGCCTCTGTCCCTGCCCCGGCTGGTCCTGCTCTGCTGGCTCACTCCTTTCCTCAGTCGGAGCTCCACTCAGGTGCTGTCTGTATTAGCTGCCTAGGGATGCCACGACAAATGACCACAACCTGGGTATGGTGGCAATTGAACAAAATAAAATTAAAGTAAAATTAATTCAAAATAAAATTTAAATGTAAAATAACAGCAATGTAATCTCTCACAGTGCAGGAAGCTAAGAAATCCAAAATCAAGGTGTTGACTGGGCCATGCTCCCTCTGAAGGCTCTGGGGCAGGGTCCTTCCTTGCTTCTCCCTGGCTTCTGGTGGCCCCCAGGCATTCCAATCTGGTTGGCTTGTGGCAGCGTCATTCCAATTTCTGCCTTCATCTCCATGTGGCCGCCTTTTCTCTGTGTCCTCTCCTCTCGTTATAAGGATACTCAGCATTGGATTTAGGGCACACCCTGAATCCAGCATGACATCATCTTGAGATCTTTGACTAATTACATCTGCAAAAAACCTTCTTTCCAAATAAGGTCACATTCTGAGGTTCTGGGTGGACATGAATTTTGGGGGGATATTACTCAGCCCACAATACTGCTTTACTGGAGAGGATGTCTTTGACAACCCAGTCTTAAAAACAGCACCCCCTCCACACCCAACCGACACTTGTGTTCCCACTGCTCTGCCTGATTCTTTTTCTTTGCACTCATTACCACTTGACAGTCTAAATAGTTATTTGCTTATTATCTGTCTTGCCCATCACTCAGTTCTGAGCTTCTGGGAGAAAGAATTTGGTCTGTCTGGCTTATAGATGTATTTCCAGTACTCAAGCCTAGTGCTTGCATTTTTAAGTGTGTATGCAGTATGTGTTGAATCAGTGAATCAGAATCACAGGCTTGGGGCTCCTGACCACTGAAGGTGCAGCACAGGCTCTGTGTCTCCTGGTCTCTGCAGCTCCAGACCCACCCAGTCTGTAGAGACCCTCAGCTTGGAATCCAGGCTCACTGAGCCCATTTGCCTGCCCACAAAAGCTCTGTGGTCTCTTATTGCATTGTGTTTGTAACTTTCTCTCAGTAACTATGCATTTTCCCCAATTAAAATGAAAACACAGCTGGGCACAGTGGCTCACACCTGTAATCCCAGCACTTTGGGAGGCCAAAACGGGAGGATTGCTTCAGCCCAGGGGTTCGAGACCAGCCTAGTCAATATAATGAGACCTTGTATCTACAAAAAAATAAAAATTAGCCTGGCATGGTGACGCACGCCTCCTGTAGTCCCAGCTAGTCAGGGGACTAAGGTGGAAAGATCACCTGAGCCTGGGAGGCGGAGGCTGTAGTGAACTGAGACCTTGTCACTGCACTCCAGCCTGGGTGACAGAGTAAGACTCTGTCTCAAAAAAGAAAAAAAAGAGCCTGGGCGCAGTGGCTCACGCCTGTAATCCCAGCACTTTGGGAGGCCGAGGCAGGTGGATCACAAGGTCAGGAGTTCGAGACCAGCCTGGCCAAGATGGTGGAACTCTGTCTTTACTAAAAATTCAAAAATCAGCCGGGCGCGGTGGCAGGCGCCTGTAGTCCCAGCTACTCAGGAGGCTGAGGCAGGAGAATTGCTTGAACCCAGGAGGCAGAGTTGCAGTGAGCCGAGATCGTGCTGCTGCACTCTTCTAGGCAACAGAACAAGACTCCGTCAAAAACAAACAAACAAACAAACAATAGTCAACAGCACAAACATCTCAATTGGTTCGGCTTACACAATTTTAAAAAATTAAGAAATTACGAAAAATAAAGTTAAGCAAACTTTCCATTTGTTGGGTGCTAAAACTGCTGTGCCCAGATCAACTATAGAGAAGAACAGAGCTTTCAATGGCAATTTTAAATAAGTGGGATCAAGAATCTGAAGCCTTTCTTCAAAAAAAAACTGTAACAGGAGATGACACATGGGTTCACCAGTACGATCCAGAAGACAAAGCACAAAGCAGTGGCTACCGAGAGGTGGAAGTGGTCTGGCCAAAGCAAAAGTAGACCAGTCGAAGGTCATGGCAACAGTTTTTTGGGATGCTCAAAGCATTTTGCTGTCAACTTTCTGGAAGGCCAAAGAATGATAACATTTGCTTCCTATGAGAGTGTTTTGAGTAGGTTACCCAGAACTTTAGCAGAAAAATGCCTGAGAAAGCTTCACCAGAGACTCCTTCTCCACCACAATGCTCCTGCTCACTCCTCATGAAAAACGAGGGCAATTTTGCAGAATTTCAACAAGAAATCATTAGGCATCCATCTTACAGTCCTGATTTAGCTCCTTCTGACTTCTCGTTTCCTAATCTGACAAATTCTTTAAAGGGCATCCATTTTTCTTCAGTTAATAATGAGGCTGGGCACAGTGGCTCATGCCTGTAATCCCAGCATTTTGGGAGGCCAAGGTGGGTGGATCATCTAAGGTCAGGAGTTCAAGACCAGCCTGGCCAACATGGCGAAACCCTGTCTCTACTAAAAATACAAAAGGCATGGTGGCACACGTCTGTAATCCCAGCGCTTGGGAGGCTGAGGCAGGAGAATCGCTTGAACTCGGGTGGCAGAGGTTGCAGTGGGCCAAAATCATGCCAGTGCATTCCAGCCTGGGCAACAGAGGGAGACTCCGTCTCTAAATAAATAAATCAAGCAAGCAAGCAAGACTACATTGGCATGGTTAAATCCTCAGGACCCTGAGTTTTTGTTGTTTTTTTTGAGACAGAGTCTCACTGTGTCGCCCAAGCTGGAGTGCAGTGGTGCAATCTCGGCTCACTGCAACCTCCGCCCCCCAGATTCAACACTGCAACCTCCACCCCCCAGGTTCAAGTGATTCTCCTGCCTCAGCCTCCTGAGTAGCTGGGATTACAGGCACGTGCCACCACACCGACTAATTTTTTTGTATTTGTATAGAGGCGGGGTTTCACCATATTGGCCAGGCTGGTCTCGAACTCCTGACCTCAAGTAATCCACCTGCCTCAGCCTCCCAAAGTGCTGGGATTACAGGCATGAGCAACAGTGCGCAGCTTCCCTCAGTTCTTTAAGGAGGAATTAAATGCCTGATATCACTTACAAAATTGTCTTGATGAAGTTTCTGTTGAGAAATAAAATTCATATTTTTAATTTTTATCTTTTAATTCAATTTTTCACAAACTTTTTGAAGTTCCTTTGTACAAGGAAAACCTTGCTAGTAAACTGCTGCTGTCAGGCCAGGCATAATGGCTCATGCTTATAATGCCAGCCCTTTGGGAGGCCAAGGCAGGAGGATTGCTTGAAGCCAGGAATTCGAGACGAGCCAGGGCAACATGGTTTCTTAAAAATAAAAAAAATACAGGGCCGGGCGTGGTGGCTCACGCCTGTAATCCCAGCACTTTGGGAGGCCAAGGCAGGTGGATCACCTGGGGTTGGAAGTTCAAGACCAGCCTCACCAACATGGAGAAACCCCGTCTGCACTAAAAATACAAAATTAGTTAAACTGGGCGTGGTGATGCATGACTATAATACCAGCTACTCAGGAGCCTGAGGCAGGAGAATCGCTTGAACCCGGGAGGCGAAGGTTGCAGTGAGCCGAGATCGCGCCACTGCACTCCAGCCTGGGCAACAAGAGTGAAACTCCATCTCGAAAAACAAAAAACAAAAACCCAAAAAATTAGCTGGGTGTGGTGGCACACGCCTGTAGTCCCAGCTACCTGGAAGGCTGAGGTTGAAAATCATCTGAGCCTGGGAGGTCGAAGCTGCAGTGAACCATGATTGTACCACTGCACTCCAGCCTGGGTGACAGAGTGAGGCCCTGTCTCCAAAAATAAAAAATAAAAAATAAATTGCTGCTGTCACTATTAGAATGGATTAGCCATCCAATTGAGTGACAAGAAAAAAAATTTACATGAAAAATTTTTTTTTTTTTTGAGACAGAGTCTTGTTCTGTCGCCCAGGCTAGAGTGCAGTGGCACAATCTCAGCTCACCGTAAGCTCCGCCTCCCGGGTTCATGCCATTCTCCTGCCTCAGCCTCCCAAGTAGCTGGGATTATAGGTGCCCGCCACCAAGCCCGGCTAATTTTTTGTATTTTTAGTAGAGGCGAGGTTTCACAGTGTTAGCCAGGATGGTCTCGATCTCCTGACCTCGTGATCCGCCCGCCTTGGCCTCTCAAAGTGCTGGGATTACAGGTGTGAGCCACTGCGTCTGGTCGAAAATAATTTTTAAAAGAACGGCATAGTCAGACAAAAATAATAATAAAAAGGGAGGAAAATCGAATGAGGCAGTAAAGTAAGAGCAACCTGGGCAGTGGGTGCAGAAGCTCAACTGATGCAAATCAGGCAGTTAAAAGTTGTGCAAAAGGTAAAGTAATGCACCAGAAGCAAGATACAAGTTGTCTTAAGAATCCCATTACTGGCCAGGCGCCGTGACTCACACCTGTAATCCCAGCACTTTGGGAGGCTGAGGCTGGTGGATCACATGAGGCCAGGTGTTCAAGACCAGCCTGGGCAACATGGGGAAACCCTCTCTCTACCAAAAATACAAAAAATTAGCTGGGCAGGGTGGCACATGCCTGTGGCCTCAGCTACTCAGGAGGCTGAGGCAAGAAGATCGCTTGAGCCTCGGAGCTGAACGCAGTAGTGAGCTGAGATTGCGCCACTGCATTCCAATCTGGGCGACAGAGTGAGACCCTGTCTCAAAAAAAAAAAAAGAAAAGAAAAAAAAAACCATTACTCCAAGATGTTTAGCTTCCAGCTTGGGGAGAACCATTACAGAAGCAGTATCAAGTCCTGTGCCTGGCCCAGAATCTCTAACCATTAACATATTGCAGTGCTGAGCTGAGGCAGAGTATGTCACCTTGGTGGGGCGAGTGCTAAAACACACAGAGATTGTGGTAAGTAAATCCAACCCATGATCTCAGTAATCTGGGTTACACTGAAGAATGTTTCCGATTATGGTGATACTGTTAAGATATTTGAAATATTTAAGAGGACCTAATGTCTTAGAGGATCAGACACTTGGAATTTAATTCAAAATGCTTAAAGGAATTTGAAATTAGATCTGTGGTTTTAATTTTAAAATGTCTAAGAAAATTTAACAAGTTGAGGCCGGGCTCAGTGGCTCATGCCTGTAATCCCAGCACTTTGAGAGGCCGAGATGGGCGGATCACGAGGTCAGGAGATTGAGACCATCCTGGCTAACATGGTGAAACCCCGTCTGTACTAAAAATACAAAAAAATTAGCTGGGCGTGGTGGTGGGCGCCTGTAGTCCCAGCTACTCCGGAGGCTGAGGCAGGATGGCGTGAACCTGGGAGGCGGAGCTTGCAGTGAGCCGAGATCGCACCACTGCACTCCAGCCTGGGCGACAGAGCGAGACTCCTCTCAAAAAAAAAAAAAAAGAAAGAAAGAAAATTTTAACAAGTTGATAATGTTTACAAGACCTTAATGTATTAAATTTATGAGCGTAGATTTAGGTTAGTATTTGAATGCTCAGGAAGATTTCATCAGATTTTAGGTCTTTCATGTTAGTTACTGGAAGTGTGTGCAAATCAAACAGTTTAAATGTGTAATTGAGTTTAAAATGGCCAAAGAAACTAAATTAGGCGTGCAAGCAATTTTTTCATTTTAACTAAGTTTTGAACTAATTGAACATTAAAGATTAAGCATTTCTATCTATATACAAAATCAACTTGTTTGTAGCTAGTTGTAGCTAGATTTATAAACTGATTAAGACATGAGGCAAATTAAATGTACAGCTTTAATAACTATTGTTTAAAACACTAGTAACTGTAAGCATCCCTTTCAGTGCACAAAAGCCCTAGTCAGATGCCAACACCCAGTGGACAGTGCCTCTTCATGTTAGTCCAAGCCCAGAAATTCAGAACATCTGCCCTGGAGACATGAGGGGCTTGCCACACACTGGAAGGTAGAGTTGACTCCCCGCATCTCTTTTCTGATGGGGATGGGGATGCGGAGGTATAGCAGTGAGGTGAGGAACTGTATCCCTTAGCTGGGAGCAAAGATGGAAGGGTGCCCTGAATGACTGGAGTGTCTAGCTGGCAAAGGACAACTGTATCCCAGCCCCAGCAGTGAAAGCCATCGAGCCCATCAGGTAGAGTCACGGTGGGCAGATGAGGTTCCTGTTCATTGGAGAATGGAGTCTAAATGGAGTCTGTGAGGCCCTGCATGTTATTATTAAAAAAATGAATTTTAGGCTGGACCCAGTGACTCACACCTGTAATTCCAACATTTTGGGAGGGGGAGGCAGGAAGATCGCTTGAGCCCAGGAGTTTGAGACTAGACTGCGAAACATAGCAAGCCCTTGTCTCTATTAAAAACTTTAAAAAAATTAGCCAGGCGTGGTGGTGTGTGCTTGTGGTCCCAGCTACTCAGGAGTCTGAGGTGGGAGGATCATTTAAGCCCAGGAGGTGGAACTGCAGTGATCTATGATTTCACCACTGCACTCCAGCCTGGGCAACAGAGCAAGACCCTGTCCCAAAATGAACTTTTAAGTGTACATACAATAAAATGTACTCTTCTTTAGGTGTGAAGTTTTGACAAGGGCACCAAGTCATATAACCACCGCCACATTTAGGACACAGAACAATTCCATCATCCCCCAAAATTACCTCATACTCATGTTTTGTAGCCATCCCTAACCCTTGGCAACCACAGATCTGTTCTACATGGATCTGGCTTCTTCGCTTAGCACAATGCATTTAAGATGCACATTATTTTAACAGCCTGTAGAATAATATTCTGAAAAAGACTGTTCATCCATTCTAACACCTGGCCCCTTACAGCCAGAGCTATTTTAAAACATGCTGGTCCTCAGCATGCTTTTTTTTTTTTTTTTTTTTAAAAGCAGGGACTCACTCTGTCACCCAGGCTGGAGTGTGGTGGCGTGATCATAGCTCACTGCAACCTCAAACTCCTGGCCTTAAGCGATCCTCCCACCTCGGACTCCCAAAGTGCTGGGACTACAGTCATGAGCCACCGCGCCCTGCCATTGTGCTTGCTTATGAATTCTTTCCCATGGCATTTCAAATACATTAAAATGCACCCATTTTTCATATTTATGTTTTTTTCTTCTGTGATTTTTGAGAAGAATCCTTAGAATTTGCTTTTGAGATTATCTGACAATTCTGTGACTCTTCACTAATTTATGAGAAAAATATTTTAAAAATCAATTATTGAATTTAATGAGTGACGTTCACAAGGTTGTACATTAAGATGTTTAATTCCACTTATTAATATTTACTTTCAACTTTCTTAGGTTAGAGCCAACGCTTTTTCTTTATTCAGGTCTCAAACATTTCTGTAGTCCTCTAGAAAGCTGAGAGACTGCAGATACCGTGCCTGTGCCCCACGTGCTTGATAGAGGCCTGCAAGAATCCCATGGCCAAAGTCATCACAGTTCCAGCCTGCACCAGTGAGGGAAGGGATGGGAGGCTGCTTTCTAGAATCATGAGAATACCCTTTCCAAAAACATCATATAGCATAATTATTTTTAAAGATTTCATTCCACATATGTACTGTCCAAAAATGTATGTGCAAATTTGTTTATTGCAGCAATACTGGTAATACTGAAAAATCAGGAACAATCCCAAGTCTGTGAATAACAGATTGATTCAACTGTGGTGTATCACGCAATGGTAAACCACGCAGCCACGAGAAGGGGTGAGGTGGATTTATACGTGCTAATGCAGTAAGATTTTCACAACTAAGTGGAAACACAAGTTGCAGAATAAGAACGCATAGTCTGATTACCATTTACGTAAAAATGAAAATTATAGTTTTAAAATAGTAAGTGCATAGGAAAAAAACGGGAAGATATACACAAAATTTAATGGTGATTATCTCTAAGAGAGGAAGAGGCTTTCGTGTGAGCATGGTGTGTGTGTGTGTGTGTGTGTCTGTGTGTGTGTATGGCTGGGGGCCAGGGCTTTCGTTATTTACTTCTCTGTAAGCATTTGAATTTTTTTTTTTTTTTTTTTACCACAAACATGTATTATTTTGGTAATCAGGAAAATGCAATCAATATTGTTTAGAACACAACCAGGACCACTGGGAGATGAGAGCTGATGTTCTGAATCTCCAAGCACATTGAGGAGGAGCTGAAGATGGTTTTTGTGGTAGCAGGTGTTAGGACATGTCCCCTGCTTTCAAAAGTCAAAACAACCTACTCAAAAATCACCTCCTTTCCCTTCTTTCTACAACCACACACTTTCTCAACCCAACCATAATCACCCACAAAACTGAAAATTATTTGTGAAACATGATTTCCACACGGAGCAGTTAAAGAGAGCCTTGATTGAGGGGGAAACTGGAGGAGGGAGTTATGGTTCCAAGTTCTACATGACATCTAAAGATGCAAGCCAATCAAATGATTCTACTCGAATAAGACCCTCCATGTCCGGAAAAGACCTGAAATGGCAGTAAGTCACGCTAAGTAGCACAGATACGTGCTGTGCAGATAAACATGCACTCACAAAGCATGTTCCTAGGTACAACAACGTACAAGGTACAACAAAATAACAAGGTATTTTGATGCCATCCCAGAGATCTGGGAGACTCACAGAATTTTGCACAGCCTTGAGTCACAAAGAGCCCCACGAGACATCCAGCTTGAGAAAATTAGGCCAGTGATGGGGCTGGAAAGCACCAAGTCTATCTGCTCAGTGTCCTACAGGTGGTGGCCTACAGGTCCTCACCTGCTGGTGTCCGGGGGAATGCACAGTCTCAAGCTCCCACACCTGAGCAACAGCTTAGATGCCACAGAAGCTGGTCCAAAGGACACCACGATGCTGTGGTGGCCCTGAAAGGGGCCTTTGCTTTCTTCCATAGTCACTTCAAAAACTGAACATCTGCACTTGGGTTCCCACCATGGGCCAGAACTAGCTGCAGAGGACAGAGAATGTTGTGTGGACCAAGTTGCTTTTGTGGAGACCTAACTGGCGCGCCATCCAGTGGCTTGGGTGTCTAGATCTGCCCATAGCTTCTGCTGTCCTACAGGCAGTGAGAGGACACAAACCAGCAGCCAGGACAAGGTCATGGCCATTGCTTTCACCTGCCCTGGCATCGCTGTCTTGAGCTGAGGACCATGGGAGCCAGCGAAGTCTCATTTGTAGCACTGGGTTTCTCCCATTTAACAAATACAACCAGTGCTTCTGTTCTAGCTCGCTGAGTGTCCGCTTTTCCTTCCAGTTCATGGGTGCTTCCGAATGTGTGGTCAAAAGCAGCCCTCAGATCAGACACCCAGACCCCTCTCCTGCCTCAGGACAGCAGACTCAACCAGCCTCCAAGATGGGGCCTTTCTTCAGTAGCGGGTGCTGAGAAGACAGAATTGAGATGGGATGAAATATGGAGACGGGAGCAAAGGGGCAACCAAGAAAGGGCCAAGGCATCTTCCTGCATTCACAGGAGGCAACTCTCATTTGAAGGAGAGGCCAGGGAGATGCTGGCCAGTTGGAATGTGTTCAAGGCAAAGCCCCACTTTCCTGGCTGAGTCTGTTTCAGCTATCCATGTGTCCCCATTCCTAGGACTGGTTCACTGTGTACCTCTTAACACCACTCAGCTCTGGAAGAGTCCTTACAAACGGGCCCTCCTTGGCTGTGTGGTGGCTCACACCTCTATGTAGTCCCAGCACTTTAGGGGGACTAGGAGAGAGGATCACTTGAGTCAGGAGTTTGAGACCAGCCTGGGCCACATGGCGAGACCATTTCTACAAAAAAAAAAAACTTAAGAAAACTTGTCAGGTGTGGTGGCATGCACCTGTAATCCCAGCTACTCAGGAGGCTGAAGCAGGAGGATCACTTGAGGCCAGGAGGCCGAGGCTGTAGTGAGTTATGGTTGCGCCACTGCACTCCAGCCTCCATGACAGAGCAAGACTGTTTAAAAACAAAAATGAAAACTGGCCCGCCTTGCCCCAGGGACCTCCCCTGCTTTGTCTGGTTAGAACCTGGCACGAATGCGTTTTTGTCATCCTGAGTCACAGGTCTCAGTTCATGGCCCTTTCCATACTGAAAACTCTCCATACGTTTCTTTTAAAACCTTTTATTCAATAATATATACTTTTAAAATAATATGTAACTGCCGCCATGCCACATACTGCCCCCGTCCCCCCACTGTGGAGTCTGTGGTCAGCTAGTTAGCGTGGTTTGCTGGAAAAACGGGCGGCCACGGGACGAGTTGAGGGGCTCGGGGAGCAACAGTAACCAACATTCTGCATACCCTTCACATTCCCCATGCTTTCTGGGTCGGGAAGAAGTCAACAGGAAGCCAAAGGCAAGTGAGCCTTTTACATTCGGAAGTGAGGTTTGATATACGGTGGTGGGCTGCCCTTCGCTTGGTCTAGTTCGTGCTCGCCAAACCTGCCACCGTTTTGTGTCTGCTCACGGAACGTGATCTCTCTATACGCGTTAAGACGTTTGATTTGGTTCTTGTTCTGCTTATGGAAAAGTGGGAGAACCGCAACAGACCTGGGGAAAGAGACGGGAGGAGGGAAAGACGTCATTAATCAACCTGAGCGGGCGAGGGGAGGCCTCCACGTGTAGGAGGGCCTGTGCTAGAATGCAAGCTCGGCCCTCCCATGCCACTTGGTGGAGAACCCTGTGAGAACTTGCTGAGTTCAGGTTTCCATCAGTACCCTCTGCCTTCCTTTTCTGATTATCATGACAGAGATGGTCTCTAGCACGGCCTTCTGTCACAGGACGGGTGCTCTGGGCACCACGTGTGTTGTGACCAGGTCTTCAACCCTACCCCATCCCTCGGGTCCAGGGTGCTGATGGAGAAGCCTCGGAGACTCTTGACCATTCTGTGCCAGTCAAGCTAGAAATTCAGCAGTCAGTTCTAGGTCCCCCTCAGACCTGACCTGATTTATCTGAGGTGTCTTAGGACTAAGACGGGGTCTGTATTTACTCAGAAAAAGGGCTGAGTCCACTAATAAACAAAGAGCAGTAAGTGAACTCAAATATTTTTAACTCTCCCCTGGAAACAGCTAGCTGCCTGGCATGGCCTGAAAACCTCATTTCTCCTTCCAGGTCCAGCATAGCAAGTGGGTGGTGAGATGCCGGCAGCGGAATTCTAGAAGCAGTGCCTCCCAGAACAGCACTACAGTACTCAGGAAGGACTATGCACCTGGGAAGCTGTCACACACACAAAATCATTTCATGAAAACTTTCTTTGGGTAAAGGAAGGGTTCCACTGCGTAGTATTTGATTTGAGAAGGGCTGCATGGTGCATAAGGTTAAGAAAGAAATGACTATATTTGCCTTTAAACACTTCAGCTGATTCCAAGCACCCAACTTCAGAGGCTCAGTGAGAAGAAAGCACACTAATTAAAGATACCACCACCTGCCAAATAATAGCATGTACTGCAAGGAATGGGGCTAGGGACAGTGTTTCACAAATGCAGAGCACCGGGCCACAAGGTTAAAGTCATGCACTAAAACAGTCAATCTCAAGAGGCAGGTGTCTGAGTGGCGTGACTCAGAAGCAAGTACATAAAAACGGAACACTTCCAACAGGACACCACTCTAGCCCCACTTCTGTCAAAGGAAAGTTTTCACATCAAGGTGCAACACACATCTTTGCAGTTCAAGGTTTAACCCTCCCCTCTCCCCAAAGAGACAGGAAATACAAGTTAAGGTCCTCATAGCAATGGTTTGTCTCCCACTTGGGAAGGCTGGTTATTGTCAACATTTTTATTTAAGAAAACAGGATTTAACATGGCATTTTTCTTCCCTCTAAGGGCAGCAGCACATAAATCATACATCAGTCATCCAGTGATACAGAGGTGGCCAATTGTGTCTGAAGTAGTCACTTGTAAAGGATCACAACCCAGGCAGTGTTGCTTTTCTGCAAACAGAAGGAAACAGAAGGCTCCATGGTCCTTGAAGATTATCCAAGTTTTCCACTAGTTGTCAAGATTTCTGTCCCAACCTCTTAGTCACCATTTACAGCAAGAAGAGCCAGCAAGTGAAAAACTGTTAATTTATTGATTCAAAGTTGTTGTTTTTCTTTTTAAAAAACAATCCCCAATACATGCAGTTCAGGGTTAAGTATCACATTTGTAGCATTGTTGAGTCTCAACACAAAAATATGCATCACCTGTATAATCCCATCACATCTTTTTCCAGCCTCTACAATACCTAGTTGGGGGTGTTTTCATTTACACATCCACATAGCTCAGAAGCATGTTATTAGCGGTTGATCTGGCCCGATGCTTCTCCGCCACCTCCCCTGCCCTGGTCTCCACCTCAGGGTTATTTTTTTCTAAAGGCAGGATGTTACTCAGTCTTAATTTATTAAGATCACTGACAAACTTTGGCTTCTTGTGTGCTCATGTGGTCCCTGCTTTTGCTTTCGGAAGGGTTTATATTGAAACGACTGTGACTCTGATCAGTTATTATCCCATCATTTATTTGTAGGAAATAAGTTTGCTTGTTCCTGTGGGTGCTCACACAGTAACACAGCTTCCTAAAGTAACCATTTAATCTGAACTGGCATTAAAGGAAACTGTTAACTGGGCTCTCTTAGATCTGTTTCAGTTCATATAAAAAAACTCTTCCAATCGCTGCTTGTGTCTCAAAGTAGTTCTGCTTCCATCCTTATCAACAGAGCACCTGGGAGAACCTGTCATTTCCCTGAGTAGGCACAGACCATTAGCCCCGAGGCACCCAGCTCTCTCCAGGACTCAGCACCTGACTCGAGAGCACCACCTTTCAGTCCACTGGGACCAATCCAGCAGGCAGCGCCCTCCCCAGGGTACATTCCAGAACATAAACTTGGTACCCTCTAATTTATCCCCTCAAGAAGTAAATTTCCTCCTCAAGAGCTACTTTTAGATGGTTTTTCTTATTGGTCCCTTTTCTTTTAACAGCCCCTCCCCTAGCCACTCTCTTCAAGTCCCCAAGGATTATGAGTTTGTCTGTCTCCTCTAATCTATCAGTCTGAGAGCACCTTCCTCTCTGCAAGGGAACACATTTGCTTTAAACCTTGTGAGTGCTGACATGTTACAGAATGTCTGGGAGGAGGCCTGGCTGAGTGACTGGTGTTTAAGTGCCTCAATGAACGACATCAGCGCTTCTCTAGTTGGTGAGAAGGCCCAGGAAAGCTTGGTCTGCATCATACACTCAATAGCTTCTCCTACCCAGCCACCTACCCTGCCTACAGGGATAGGACGAAAGCAAGGCCAGCTGACAGCATCCAGGGGAGAGTGAACTGCCACCACACCAGAGGTGCAAATATGACTCAGCACTTCATGAGTTCTACTCTCACCATGGGATTTCTCGGCAGAAGCAAACCTTGCAGTCAGGCTCACTTGTAGCCAACAAATGATATAGCCATCTGGATTTGGCATAGGAACCTTTTGTTCTCACCATACCAGGTCTATGTTCTTGAACATAGGCAGTACCTGAGATGATAGTATAACACTACCCTGTTCCCCACATTTTTTGCTTTTCTTTAGGAAATAATTAAGTCCTTATCATAGGCACTTTTAACCTGTTTAAGATAATGAAGCAAACAAATGAAAAGTACTGAGATGAGTTTAAGAAAGAATATGCTAACTGAAAAGGATACTGGGTGCATACATTTACCATGGTTTAGTCTAAATATTAGACACTCAGACACACACACAGACACATACACACCCCTTTTGGAACTCTCCAAGACCATCTCTGAATCTACGTAAATAGTCTTAAAATTTCGGGGGAGCTAGGTTTGGAAACAAAAATGGTTTTTGGAGACAGGAAAAGAGACGGTCTGAAACTGGACTCACTTCAGTTTGGAAAAGGATGGCCTAGGTGCCAAGACCAGACCCAGGAAGGGGTGAGCATTTCAAGCCCAGTTATGGTCTAAGTCTAAGGCATGAAGAGAGGTAAAAGTCTAGGTGCTGGAAAAGCAAGCTGTGTGCTTCAAAGGAAGAATGCCTGTGTCAAAGCTGCAGTTACAAAACCCCAGGACAAGGCAGGCAGGCGGTGTCTGCACCTACATCACCGTCAGAGAGACAGGGAGAGGTCAATCACCTGACTCTTCTCCTCCAGGTACTTTTATTACCTTTGGGGGACCCAAGGGAAAGGAATGGAGTTACCGCTTCACCAAGACCCTCTAGTAGGCTCCTCTTGCCTGGTCCAGACAGGCAACTTAAAAAAAAAAAAGGGAGGGCTGAGGAGTGGGGTGATAAAGGAGATTGGAGGGGGAGCAGGAAAGACACGCAGTGGCACATCTCCCTGATGATAACCAATGCTTCAGGATTGCCTATAAGGGCACATTAGAAGGCTTTTGATAATCTCAAACGCTGAGTTTTGCTGCCTGACATATCAATATAGGTTTAGCCAAGAGCTCACATCTTGCTTTTGATTTTCAGGTAGAACAAATGTTTACATTAGTATACAGAATGTGCAATGCAAGCAGGCAGCACTGGTATGAGAACCTTAACTGAATGCATTTCTTGGCTTTGGGATCTTATTTATTTTTTACTCTATAAACTCAACTCTATAATAAGAGGAGTTTCATTTGTATTTTAAGTTCCCACAGACCAAACGACAAAAATAGAATCTACATTTAGAGATAGGACCTGCTACCAATACCAATAAGATTTTATTGGAATATGGAATGTAAACAAATGTTTCGAACAAACATCTAACCTTATAAAAATGTATGGCATTATTAAATAGTTAATAAAGAAATCCTAAAGGGTGATGTGGTAGACACCTCTAGTTCTAGCCTAGGTGTGTGAAGTCCCCAGAGCTGTGGCATGGCCCTGCAGCTGGGGTGAGGGGACTGCCTATAAACCATGTTGCTGCTGAGTCCCCAAAATGAAATCAGCCCTATTTTTGTTTAAACAAATTCTAGCTTTCTCTGCTAACATGAAGGTTTGCACAATGGATCCAACACTTGCTCTGGGAGCACCATTTTCTTCCCCAAGCCCCTTGTATATTCCTCTCAGTTGCTTGAGTTTCAGATGGCCCTGCCCACACAACTCTAGTACCTGCATGCAAGACAGACTTATCTTTGCCATCACATAAATGTAGCACATATCAGAACTTACAAATGCATATTACCCTGATTACAGTGGGAAACTGTGTCTCATGGGGATAAAAGGAGGTGGGAGAGAGATATTTTTTTCGGTAAGTCTTTCCTGAAAAAATTCTAATGGGATGTTTTCCTCCCTCGCCTTGCCTGAAGACTGACTTTCCAGCTTTAGTTATGGTTGTGAACAAAAAGGTCTGTTTCAGAGAGGTGCATTAAAATAGGCGCACACATAGGGATGTGCTGGGAAATGGTGAAGTTCTCCTTACAAGCCTGCCAAAAAAAAAAAAAAAAAAAAGAAAAGAAAAAGCAACAAAAAAATAGCAACAAGATTTTATGGTTAGGCAAATCAACAAAGGTTATAGTGAGCTCCAAGTTATGCACTTAGCATGGAACTTTTGATGATAACCATGGACCAACCAGTTCATGGCATTGCAAGGTTTCGTGATCCCTCCTGACATCAAAGAGGACTCTTGTGAAAGTGACTGCAGTTTGCTCCCAAATGAATCCACTTGGAGGAAAACTGCGGGGATGAGGTACATTTCCTGGAGAGCTCATGTCATTAAAAAATACATAAAACATGGATTTGTAAAGAGCTTAAAAAAAAAATACTGTCACTGTTTTAATATCTCCTTTTTGTAAATGAGGCTGGTGTGTCAGTATAGACTGCTGACATTTCGCTAAGACTTGAGCCTGAATTTCACCAAAGGAAACCCAGACCACAATGGAATAGATAGGAAGTCAGACATTCAGAGCTTGTTGACTGAATGGGTTAATTCAACAGTGGTGCCCTGTTAAACAAAGGTATATGTACAACAACTCCGAGTCTCTATCTCCCATGCATTCCAAAGGCAGAGCTCCTTCAGATCCTGAACTAGGTGCATCCCCATGCTGCCACAGTGACAGCTCCCTGGAGACTAGCACTGGGGAGTTTCTTTCTTGCTTTTTGACAGACTTTTAGGTCTTTACTCTTCTTTGCATTTAGAAGGAATGATAAGAATTTCTTTTTATCACACTGTAGTTTTCCTTCAAGGTTTGTGTTTGGTTGGTTGGTTTTATTGGCAAGCATCAATGCCGCATTACCCGTCGCTTTCCAGTCTTCATCGTGCTGCCGTGAGACCACTGGAAAGCACAGCATTGTCTGCACAAGGCTGGGACTGCTCCTTCACCACAGGGTCTGCAAGAAAGCAGGAGGAAAGTCAGGCAATCAGGGTGGTGAGTGCTGAGAGCAGCCCATGGCAAACCCACCCACCCTTTCAACTGAAAGAGAGACAGACTGATGGGCAAGCCAGGGTCAGGGGGGCAACAGGAGAGACGGAAATCACGGAATTCCAGCCGTATAAAAACCAAACACTGAAAAATGATCAGGGAAATTGTTATTGCAGTCAACTCTTACACTTCCTCGGAGTACAGACTCAACTGCTAAGAGGCATAGAAACCCTAATTCCCACTGTTCAAATTTCTACATTTATTTTCTTTCAATATTAATATCATCTCTAACCCCTAATTTCTTCAAAACATGTAGAATAACAAGCACTTCAAAGGAAAGGTGAGTAAAAAGAGCCATCAGAAGACCTATCCATTTTAAGCAACCGTAGTTTGAAATTTTTTAAATTGAAGTATGACATATATTCAGAAAAGCAGAAAGATCATTAATGACATGTCATAAACATCAGTATTCCTAATTTGATCTAACTCGGGTAAAAACAGCTTTCTGTGCCAGACACTGGGGCGGGGACATCTGAGTTCCCTGGGGCTGAGGTCTAGAAGGCTGAAGGCTTTTCCATTTGCGGTCTCCCTTATGCATACGGGCCACAGGCTCAAGACCACAGCGACACATTCTTCAGGCAAGAATTTAGTTCATTTCCAGAGGAAATCAAAGGAGAGGGAAAGACAGCATGTTTGTTAAGCCAGAGACAATGACTTTAAGGGTTGAACGTTTCCATCTTGATTCAGAAAGCGAACTGAGGTAAGCCTCTCAACCTCCCTGCTCCCAGGAAGGAGACTGATAATAGCAGGAAGTTTATTTGAAACACACGTTATTAGTGGAAAGACACGCAGAACAATAAGCAACCAGACAAAGTGAATCCGCACACACTCCTAAGTGAGCAGCTCAGGCAAGATTTCAGTGAGGCCTCTCCACACCTACTTCCCTTTCCTCAAATTCCTTTCGTCCATCCATCTGTTCATCTCCTTCTTTCAAAACATACGATAGTTATCTTACTACTTTTAACTAATTACTAGTTTTCTGAGGGGAGAAATAATCTTCAATTAGGTTTCCACACAAATATATGTATGTTTGAAAACAAATTTTAGAAACTTGCGATCTATTAACTCAGGGTAACGGGGAGTAGTCAAACAGCTTGAACTCCAGGGAGATACATTCAGTGAATAAGCAAACACCTTTGGTGATCAAGAAACGGATCTGCAAAGTTGTCTCAATCATCTACAATAAATGAGGCCAAATTCTAGGAATAATCCAATCCAAATACCCTAGACTTCTCCTGACTGGTCTCAAAGACAAAGAGTGGAAGATATGTTCTCTTGAATGAATTACTCCCTGAACACAGTCCCTGGAGACTCACAGAAGTATGGGTGCTCCATGGCCTCTTTGGCAGTCAGTCTCTGTTGATGGTCGTATCGCAGAAGTTTGTCCAGAAGATCTAGGGCCTCAGGGCTGACGAGGTGTCTGTTCTCACTATGGATAAAGTTTTCCCAGCGTTTCCGTGAATGTCTGAGAAGAAAAATGAAGCATTAGTAATCAGAGACTAAATTCAACAAGAATCCTTATCTACTAGGGCTAACGCCAACAAAATCTCAGAATGTACTGATTACAAGCTTGTTAAATCTCTAACTGGTGCCTGCCCTACTGCCCCATAGTTACAGCATAGCATCCTGAAACACAATGGTGCTCTGTGATTAGAAAAACACAACTAGGTAAAACTTCTATATCTGATTTAGAATATGTGGAACCTTTCTAATTATTTTTTATGCTGTAGACTTTTAGCCAATTCTGGGTGGCATGCAGAAGAGTGGGTAATTTTTATTGGTCAGCAGATATATTTCCCAGGGCTAGCCTCAGAAACAGGGAGGTTCTATAAAATACTGTTTGAAAACTGTTAACAAAATGTTTACTTCTCAACATTATTGCACTGTACCTGAAAACTCAATGTGCTTTAAAATTTGCTATTGTATAGAAAATCCATTCCAGAGAACAAGAAGAAATTGTAAGTCTCTCCATCTTGAAGAGGTATGAAGTAAATAAAATAAAATATAATAAAAAACAAACTAAGTCTCTTACTCAAAGAATCATCGCTCTCCAAGTTTGGCCATTAAAAATAAGCTTATGCTGTACCAGAAAACTTTTTTCTGTAACATTATGATTTTTGTTTTACCTTTTCTATTAATAGGTTATCTCTCAGAGAAGTAAAATGATTAAAAGACATAAAGTCCAAATATCTCAGTAAGTTAAAAGAAAATATGCATAGGAAAAAAGACGGCTATTTCCATTTTACTATAATTAGAACAGGAAAAGAAAGTGATTTTGGCTAACCTTTCCACTTCTGAAACGGGGTAAGGTAAAGTACTCTCTCTCTCTCTCTCTCTTACTTACTGTCCCAGGATATCGTTGAAGTGTGGATCTAGGTCTATGTGATATTTCTTCAGATACCCATACAGTTCTTCTGTACCCAGAACCTTGGCAATGCGAACAAGCTGAAACACAAAACAAACTGACCAAATCACTGAGCACAGAACACACTGTGAGCCCGTGAGGACACTGCACCAAGGAATCAGAAGACTTCCACACCACTAAACCTCTAGGAACGAGATACAAACCTGAGTCCAGGGCAGGCAGACAGACCCAAGGACAAGAAGTTCACATGAATGCAAATTTCCAAACTGCCTTTAAAATAATGCGACTTATGATAATAATCTTCTAGAGGTGGACCAGTACAGGGCATCACAATCTAATGACTCAAATCTAGTTTTATCAGACAAGGAGGTGCCTGACTTCTTCACAGATTCACTTTGGAAGTTTGGCATAGATAGCATTATCTGCCTCTACTTCTGCGGACCTGGTAAACACAAAATTCTGTGCGATCTTTATCTTGAAGAAAAGCTCATATGCAGACACTGAGTGACATTTAGTGGCTCAAAGACAGTATTCCTATCTAAGGATGCTATTTTTTTGGCATTCACCCCCAAATAAATAAGAACCAGATAGCGTTTGCTCACCTGGTCATAGTTGTCCTGTCCATGGAAGAACGGTTCCCTTCGAAAGATCATGCTTGCTAACATACAGCCCAAACTCCACATGTCCAAGCTATAATCATACATCTGAGGCAATAAGGACAACCCATTAGCCAAGGGTATTAGAAATCCATTTTTCTGACATAAATTTCTTTTTTAGACGAGATTGGGCGTGTTTAGGGTGGTATGGCCATAATTTATTTAAAAAAAAATTTTTTTTAACTTCCTGGCTCCTAGAAATGATCTGAATTTCTAGTCTTCATTTAACCTTCGCAGATATTTTAGATTTAAAAACTTCTCTGTCCTCCCAAAAAACTAGCTGAGAAAAAACTAAAATCAGCATTTTAGGGTGAAATAATGGCTGGGTTTTGAGTGTATCCAAACTGACTAGATAAACAGCAAACCAGAAAAGCCCCAAGCAAGTATAAATAACCCAGAACAGCTCTGCTAACAAGTTTACCTGATAGTCCACGAGGAGCTCTGGTCCCTTGAAGTACCTTGAGGCTACACGAACATTGTACTCCTGAGCAGGATGATAGAATTCTGCCAGACCCCAATCTATCAGTCGCAGCTACAAATAGGACAGAAAAAAACATGTGAAAGGAGTGTTTCTAGACACCTATGCCTTAGAACAAGGCCACATCACATTAGGTAACAATCATTTGGCCACACAAAAAATGTGAGCAGGTGCACTGGCTTAAAAATTACATTTTCAGCAACCGTGCAAGAGTTCATTTTTGGAGCAGAACACTTGAAATGCTTTTTGAAAAAAATTTAAATTATCCTGGTTCATCCCTCTCTCTAGATCAACAGAGCTCAACCTTTTTTTCTGCCTACATTCAGAAACTGTAGGCAGTTACACTTGGTAACACATTCTCCCATCATTCATAGCTTTTCGTTGTAAGCTCCAGGCGTCAGTGAAAGGGCTGGGGACACACATCTCACTCCAGGACTGAAGCACTGCTCTAATGATTTATTTGTCTAATACTAGATGATCCATTTACTCACTGATTAGGGCCAGCAGAGCTGGATATCAAAAAGAGAAAGGACCCAAGTGTTCTTTTAAGGCCAGGCAGATTGGTCTGCGGGTCGTCAAGAAATGAAGCAGAAACCACTGGCTGTGATTTCTTTCTGAGGCCCTCCAGAAAACTATGACCAAAATAAACAAGTGACTATAGTTAGTCACTATAGTTAAACCGTCTACTTTCCTTGTGTACTACGCTATACAAAGTAGAAATCCACAATGGAGATGGGAGAAATCACAGTAACGAAAGTTGGCCAAAAAACCCACCATGAGTCTACAGAAACCATCATGGCACTGGACAGCTTTTTGGTCTGCTCCAAGCCTTTTAATCAAGCTTGTTGCTGCCTGGCTGTAATGGTACCTTTTTCTGTTGGTGATCTATCATGACATTGTGAGGTTTCACATCCCTGTGCATGATTCCCTTGCTGTGGCAGTAATCCAGAGCCTATTAGGTAAGAAAGCACAGATAATAGTAAGCAACCCCTCTACCATCCCCCAACACAAGCATAGTCTTATTGTTTGTGACACCTTGACTTGAATACAGTCCCCCAAGGGGCAGCTTGCTGCCTGTAATGAAAGAGAAAAAAAGCGTGCTTCAGAAGGCACCCCTTGCTCTCTCCACACACTACAGCTGCTAGAAAGAGGGTATGAAGGGAATGGCAAGGGCTATGAGGAAGATTTCTTTCTTCTTTTTTTTTTGAGATGGAGTTTCACTCTGTTGCCCAGGCTGGAGTGCAGTGGTGCAATCTCGGCTCACTGCAAGCTCCGCCTCCCGGGTTCATGCCATTCTCCTGCCTCAGCCTCCCGAGTAGCTAGGACTACAAGTGCCTGCCACCACGCCTGGCTAATTTTTTGTATTTTTAGTAGAGACGGGGTTTCACCGTGTTAGCCAGGATGATCTCCATCTCCCGACCTCGTGATCCGCCCGCCTCAGCCTCCCAAAGTACTGGGATTACAGGTGTGAGCCACTGTGCCTAGCCGAGGAAGATTTCTTTAAAAGGGGCGGGGGGATGAGGCCAGGCACAGTGACTCATGCCTGTAATCCCAGCACTTTGGGAGGCCGAGGCAGGTGGATCACTTGAGGTCAGGAGTTCGAGGCTAGCTTGGGCAATACGGCTATACTAAAAATACAAAAGTTAGCCGGGCGTGGTGGTGCGCGCCTGTAATCCCAGCTACTCGACTGGGCTGAGGCAGAAGAACTGCTTGAACCTGGGAGGTGGAGACTGCAGTGAGCTGAGATGGTGCCACTGCACTCCAGCCTGGGCAAAAAAAGGCGGGCAGTGGGGAGAGGGGTGGTGTGCGTGTGAAATGATAAACTAGACTTTGGAACCTCACTGGAGTCACCTCTCATAATGGTTCAAAGGACAGACCAGCATCTATGTGGACATGAAGAATGACATTCAAATATATCTTTCAGTATGGCTTATTTTGTACACAAGGGTCCCACGTGGGTTTTCCAGATGACCAAGCATTAGTATTTTCCTTAATATAATCCCTGAGCCAGCTAGCCTTTAAGAATTATCATTATGAGGCCAGGCATGGTGCTCATGCCTGTAATCCCAGAACTTTTGGAGGCAGGCAGATCACTTCAGGTCAGGAATTCAAGACCAGCCTGGCCAACATGGCGAAACTCCATCTCTACTAAAAATACAAAATATTAGCCAGGTGAGGAGGTGGGCACCTCTAGTCCCAGCTACTTATGGGGCTAAGGCATGAGAATTGCCTGAACCTGAGAGGCGGAGGTTGCAGTGAGCCGAGATGGAGCCATTGCACTTCAGCCTGGGCAACAAAGCGGGTCTCACAAAAAAAAAAAAAAAAAAAAAAAAAAAAGAATTATCATTACGTTACTATTCCAAGGGAGAAAATTGCTTTGTATAAGATGGCTGATATGCAGATAAGATTTTATGTATATAATGGTTTTTCATAAATTTAAAGAGCTGTGCAACCATTACCACAATCCAGTTTTAGAACATCTCCATCACTCCTAAAATTTTTCTTGAGCTTGTCTATAGTCAATCCCCTCTCCTAACTTCTCCCAACCCCTCCGTGCCCTGCCCACAACCACTGACCTGCTATTTGCTGGTAGAGAATTGCCTTTTCTGTACATTCACAAAACGAAATCATACATATATAGTGCTTTGTCTACCTTCTTTCACTCAGTATACTGTTTCTGAGATTCATCCAAGTTGTTTTTCCTTGCTGAGTAGTATTCCACTACTAGTTGATGGACATTTGGGTTGTTTCCACTCATGCTTTCATTTGCCTTGGGTAGATTCCTAGGGGTGGAAGTGCTGGGTTGTATGCTAAGTTTGTGTTTAAACTTTTAAGAAACTGCCTAATTATCTTCCAAAGTGGCTGCATCACTTACTCCCACCAGCAACCTGAGGGTTTAAGTTTCTCCACATTCTCATCAACACCTGTCATTGTTCAACTTTTTGATTATAGCTTTTCTGGTGGGTGTAAAGTGGTATCTCCATGTGGTTTTGATTTTTATTTCCATAATGAGTGATGAAGTGGAACATCTTTTTATGTGTCTACTGGCCATTCTAAATCTTCTTTGGAGAAATGCTGATTCAAATCTTTCAATCATTTATTAGATTGTTAAGCTCCATTTTTTTAAATGTAAAAATTTGCTTCTAAATCTCCCTTGCCTAACATAATAACTATATTCATAAACTTCAAATTCAGGACCTTTGGCTAATCTTAACAAGCACCTGAATCCTACACAAGGTCAATGAAATACTCCTCAACTAGAATCCCTGTCCTCTCCTCTACCTACCAGTAGAGGCCCCCTCCAGTTTTAACAACCAAAAATGGTTCCAGATTTTGCCCAATGTCCCCTGGGGGACAAGCTTGACCTGGATGAGAAGCAATAAACTAGACTCTCGAGGACACTGGAATGGACTTCTTCATGCTGGAGGAGTATACAAGGCAGAGAATGAGCCCTAGGATTAGCATTCCAGGAATAAGCTCCCTCGATCTGTGCTTTTCCCTGAACCAAGAGTATACAATATAGAATGCTTGTAATGGACAGGCACGGTGGCTCACGCCTGTAATCCCAGCAGTTTGGGAGGCTGAGGCGGGCAGATCACGAGGTCAGGAGTTTTGAGACCAGCCTGACCAACAGGGTGAAACCCCGTTTCTACTACAAATACAAAAATTAGCCAGGTGTGGTGGTGCATGCCTGTAATCCCAACTACTCAGGAGGCCGAGGCAGGAGAATTGCTTGAACCTGGGAGGTGGAGGTTGCAGTGAGCCGAGATCGTGCCACCGCACTCCAGCCTGGGCGACATAAACTCTGTCTCCAAAAAAAAAAAAAAAAAAAAAAAAAAAGAAAGAATGCTTGTTATTTGAAGATCAAGAACAGGCACTACTAAACTATGGGGGATACATATAAAGATATAATCTTCAGAGGAGACACTGAACAGAAGAACACAAGAGAGCCCTGCAGGATGTTCACAATATCCTCTACCAGCCCTGTCCAATACAACTTTCTGCAATGACGGAAATATTCTATTCCTGCACTCTATAATATGGTAGCCACTAGCCACATGAGGCCACTGAGCACCTGAAATGTGCCTAGTGTGACTAGGGAACTAAATTTTATTTTATTATTTTATTTTTTTGTACAGGGCCTTGCTCTGTTGCCCAGGCTAGAGTACAGTGGCATGATCTCAGCTCACTGCAACCTCTGCCTCGCAGGCTCAAGTGGATCCTCCCACCTCCACCTCCTGAGTAGCTGGAACCATAGGCATGCACCACTACACCTGGCGCATGCATATATATATATACGTATATATATATACGTATATATATATATTTTTTGGTAGCTACGGGGCTTTGCCATGTTGCCCAGGCTGGTCTGGAACTCCTGAGCTCAAGCAATCAACCTGCCTTGGCCTCCCAAAGCATTGGGATTTATAGGCGTGAGCCACCAAGTCTGGCCAGCAACTAAATTTTGAATTTCACTTAATTTAAATAGCTACCTATGGGCAGTGGTTACTAACTATACTGGATATCATTGTCCTGTGTAAATCTGGGTGAAAGTCTTACATACACAAACATCCAAAAGACTATGTTTAAGATTTATTCACTTCACTTACATTCTACTTCAATTTTTTCCCTCTGTTTTACAATAACTGTAGCAAGATTCCAAAGTGCCTTTGTGGCAGTGCTTTATGAAACCAGGGGTTGTGAGGGCAGACCTCCTTGAATCTGAATCAGGAGATCAGGTTGAGTCACTGAGTCATCACACTGCAGCCCTCAGTTGCTTCTACATTTTCAAAGGAGTTAAATATTTAGTCTTCCCCACTCTTATTTTTTCTTTTCAAAGAGAAAATTTACCAAGTGTTGATTCTGCTATATTGCCTACTCTTTGTCCAAAGGAATAAACTAATTAAGACCACAATACCTGGCATGTGAAAAATACTCAATGAAAGCAAAGACTGAACAAATACAGTAAGGTAATTAATTCTTTTGCCAAGTTTCCTAGTCGGACTCCCTATGGAGTTACTGACATTCTTTGAAATTCTTTGGGGAATTATTTCAGTTTTAAAATCTGGTACAGTTTCTGACCATTAAGCATGAAAGACGTTTTTCAAGTTTCATCTGGGATTCTACGTCTCATTAGCAAAAATAAGTGTGTATGTCCTTACTGCCTAGCTGCTACCTCCAGAAAGCAGAAAGGACATCAGACATTGAGTGACATCCACATGTCCACCTGGGAAGACCTGCATTAGCTGGATGTCTTTATGGGACCTGAGGGCAGGCTAGCTTATACAACTTTAGCTTTGGCTGATGGTTAAATAACACAAAATCTCAAACCATCTTACTTAAAAATAACCAACTGTGAGATTTGAACTGTAGCTCTCATGGGGTGAGAGTGCATGGGATTACTTGGGAAGCACCTCCAGGAAAGGAGCTAGCCTGACAGTTCACAGGATCATGGCACTGCAAATTTTATCCACACCAATGCTTCAATTTTAGTCTAGAGAAGACATGGAGAAACGTGGGATAAATCAAGCTCGACCTTTTTCATCTTTCTGATCTTACTGACAAAAAGGAAGACCCATTAGTCATAAGAGTGAACCTTAAATCCACCACCTCAGCTTTCTCTAATAAAAAGTGGTGCGTACAAGTTCTTATTAAAACACATTCATTTCATAGAACTGTTCTTAAGATCTACAACTACCCTAAAACTTTTCACAAGACTGCATATTAATACATGCATTTTTGGAGGCAGTTCATAGTTTTCATTAGGTTCTTAGTGATCCAGGACACAAAAATCTGGGACCTATGGGTGTATTCCATTTTACAAACTAAGCATTCCTTTAAGTGCTTATCTAGACAAACAAAATGATCATTCCTCCACCAACCAGTAATTCTTCAAATTTCACTGTGCTTGGGATTAGTAAGTCTCTTAGACATTCTACCCATCACTTCTCCTTGCATTAACGAGCCAGGGCTACAGGGGTAGGGTAGGAAGACTCATGCAAGAAGGGGATGACGACACATGGCAAGGAAAGATGGCTGCAAATGCCTGCCACCCCTGTAGGCATGTCTCTCTATAATATGCCTACATATTCAATGCTTTTCCCATCAAGAGTGGAGTCGGTTTTTCCACGCTTTGAAGCTAGGCTTGGCCATGTGATTTGCTTTGGCCAACAGGGTTATTAGCAAATGTGACACAGGTAGAGGATTGAAAAGTGCCTATACATTGAGGTTTCCCTCTCTCTGCTGCTAGGAACCCCAGGAGGACCACCATGGGAAGCAGCATGAACTTCACGGGCTGGAGGATGAGACCTCAACTATCCCTGCTGCCCCAGCTGTGGTCCTAGATTGTGAATGAGGCCATCCTGGACCATCCTGCCCCAGTCAAGTCAACTGAGACCTAAAGCATCACCTGGCTAACTCAATTATAAGAAACAATAATCATTTTTTAAAAGTCATTAAGTTTGGGGTGATTTGTTACATTCACAGTAGGTATTAATAAAGCAGCAAAGAGAAAACATACGGACCAACAAGAGCTATGGGAGGTTCTAAGGTATAATGTCCCTGGTACCCCTTGACTTGGCCACTTTTTTCCCAGTTCCACTGGAAAGTTTCTATGTGAAGATTCCTCAATGGAGGCCTCAATGTAAGTTTAAAAACTTCACTAAATCCTCTGGGTATCAAGAAACATTCTGCTTGAGTTCTCTTTGTTCTCTCAAAAACTTATCTTTTAATGAACAGGCCTGAAAAAAATTAACGGTTTATGAATACCACTTACTTTAAGTAGTTCATACATATAAAACCGGATATCAAAGTCTGTCAGGATCTGGTAGAGTTGCTGAAACAGATTCCAGAAAACAAAGTTAATTTAGTCTCACTGCATCTTGTCATCCTAAGTGCAGGCCATTGTCTAAGCTTATCTGATACTTAAGTGACTAAGGAATACCATGACTTTTTTACTACCTGATCTGAAATAAATGGGAAGACTAAAGATGAAGGTTTTATATTTTAATCATCAGAAGAGAAGAAAAAAAAAAAAAAGGAAGGAATTTCAAGGGAGAAAAACATTTAAGCCAACTCAGATCTTTCCTATTTAATGCTCTGTGATTTTGCCAATTACAATTACTAACCACCATTACACCACTGTGAAGTCTAAGTTGTCTGTCTTCACATTCTTACTGAACATCAAGAAAACTAACCCCACTGTAACACCACAGTATACTCTAGAGAAGTGGGTTCTGAGTGGATGGCAGAGCTCTGAAGAACTTCATGGGCTACTGTGGTAAAACAGTGGCGACACAGGCTGTTCTCAAAAAAAAAAAAATAATAAGGAAAAAGGAGGTGCTATAGCATTTGCAGATGGCAAGAGCTTACAAAAAAATCTATACCCTCTGCTCCCTGGAAACCAATTCCAGGCGGGAAAAAAAGAACATTTCACAGGCAACAACCGATGTCTCAGGAGTGAAAAAAGACAGGGGTATCAAAAATGATCACTGGCAAAACTGATAGGCAAATGGAAGTTTTCATTATTGATAATCCAAAGACCCACTCACTGGGAGTTTTTAAAAAATTTCTAAGAGTCAGAATACATTAATGCTACAAGCTTCATTAAAAGCATCATAAACCCTTGTCAGGAACTCTCATTATCTTTGATATCCAATCAAATCCATGTAAATCTGTTTTCTCATCAATCCAAGCCATGCTTTCTATAAAATTAAGAAACACACCTTTATTAAACTTATCTTGTTCTTCTATTGGAAGAGAGACTCAAGCAATGTAGGGAATCTCTCCAGGGAACACAGAACAGTGTATATAATGTGTCTGTGTAATAAGGGGGAAAATAAAACTATACATCCATATTTTCTGTATCTGCAAAAATGATACAGAAGTAATAAAAACTGGTTTCACGTATATATGTGTAAAGGAATAGGCAGCTGGAATACAGGGGAATAAAAGAGACTTTTCACTGTCTACCATTTTATATTTTTGATCCACATATAATGTTCAAAAAAATTTAATAAAAACATCAAATTTGCCAAGAACCAAATTTAACATTTTCTAAGAATACCAGGTCTTTGCTTTCTCAAGTTTCCCCCTTTAGGTAAGAGTAATTCCCCCTTCCAGCTTAGGAAAAATATTTGATTTCATCAACCTCAGGGCAGCGCAGGGAATGAAATGCACAGGCCAGTACATGGTGTTGTGGGGTTGGGTAGCTGGCCCTGGCTACAGCTGATCCCCATTCAGGCAGAACAACGCCAACAAGCCACCACTTCTGCTCAGGAGAGCTTCAGCTATGTAACACACACCCAAGCTTTTTGTTCTTCTCCCAGCTCTGCTGCAAGAAGGCTTCTTAGCCAGGACTTGGCTGCACACTGACAGCTTGAATGTAAAGACAGAGGCTTAAGATGCCATCTCTTGGTTGTCAAAGCAGCTCCTCCTCTGTGAGTTAAGGAAATCACTCACAGAGACTATGCTAAATTGAACTTCAAGTCAATAAATACGCTATGAAAGAGAAAAGATCTAATTTTCTAACCCTTAGAGGGCTGGAATATTTTATTTCCAGAAAACTAACATGGGCTATCTCATTAGGACTTTTATCTGTGGAAGGCTTTCCTCATCATGTGGTACCTACACCATGCATCTGTATAAATGGTGTAAGCCATAAAAATAAATGTCTCTGGACTGCCAACACAGTATTTCTAGCTACAAAAACCATTAACAATTTAATTCAAAAGACACCAGTTGTACACTGGTGTTTAGGACTAAGATATTACAAAGACCCAAGTGACTGGCTGCCATTCACCCTCACTTCTCAGGATCTCTGGGTAGGAGGAGACCAAATTACATCTGTAACATTTAACCGCCTGGACCTAAAATTCAAGACTATGCAGGGTCCACAGTCTGGCTTCCTCCGACTTTTGTAGCTCTGTTCTTCACTGTACCCCCAGGAGTCCCCAACTCTGACAAAACAAGCCCGTGTTTGCTGCCTCCACTCTTCCCTCTCTAGCCCCACTCCACCTTAGCCTGTGAAGCCAAAACCAACCTGTCTGCTTTCTACATAGCTGACAATGATATCTCCCTTCTCTATCTCCATGCCACTGACTCTCCCAACGTGGCTGTGCACAGGACACCATTAAGAACACAGCGTCCCCAGAGTTAACATTCCTCACACAGGGACTGGTGGTAACCTCAGGTTCTCAGGGTGACTCCTCATTCTGCTGTGTGCTTTGTGGCATACACAACAGGGAGAAATGGGTACAGTGGCTGGTGGCAGAGTCATCAGATTTGGTGATAAAAGATCTCTGAACTCTCCCCACCACCCAAGTATGCCAAGGGCCCACTGAACAACTCACTCAGTACCACACCCATTTCCTACACTGAACTCCAACCACATATGAAGTCCTCACACAGCAGAAAAGTGCTTCATACACCAAACACCATGTATGGCAGCTCTGTCTTGCATACATGTTTTTACAATGTTCACAGCCAATGGAACAAAACAGAAGCACTCTTCCAAGAAACAGAAGTACCAAGAGTCCATGACACATTAGAAAGAGAAACGTCACAAGAACCACACTTTCTCTCCCTTCTTCTTAGCCAGCCATGGGGAGAACATTATTAAACAATCCACTGCAAAATGCTGGCAGGAAGTCAGCTTTGGTTACATTTTCAAAAAATAAATGACTTAAAAGGTGGAAATTTCCTGGGCCTTTTAATTAGCTCCAAAAAGTCTGAGGAGGAGCATGGCAGAAATTGTAATTTGGTCATCAGACTCAGGGCCTCCATGGTGTAAAACCACAGACACCCACAAAGGCATGGCCACAGGTGGGCCTCACTGCTACCGTAGGCATACACACAGCTGTTCAGACTCCAAGTGCGATTCAGCTGCATCACCATGAGCCATAGATTCGAAGACCCCATGCCCAACCATGACCTTCAGGAAGATTCACACTTTTATAAGACAGCTTCCCAGGCAGCTCTGGTCACCTGCCAGATGTGGGAATCACCGACACACCAAACTCTCAAGCCACACAGTGTGTGCACATTCCCTGATATACACAGCTCAGTCTATGCCCATAAATCCCTGTCACGTGCAGAAAAAAGAAAAAGTGGTGGGATATATAAAGTCCAAGCAAAAGAGGTATTTACTGTGGCAGTCATCAGGTTTAAGAATTGTTTACATGTAACCTCTAAGTTTCAGAATAAAACCGAGGTCAATGTTTTTAGAAATTTAAGGAAGTAGAATAAATCTTTAATCAAGCAGATCAAAGTTATTACAAATCCCCTGAAAATGTCACTTATTTTCCTACAAGGAAATGACAAAATAATGTTAACAACCTATAGTAACATACATGACATAATATAAAAGTACAATTTGTTTCTCCAATTAAGGAAACTATTTAGTCTGTAAACTCAACCTCTAACAGAATTAACAAGGCCTCACATTATTTACTAAGTGGTGATTTACCTCTATGTGAGTGATTTAGAAATTCTCCAAATATCAATATGATTCTACCAGCTTCTTAGGATGGAGCCCATTTGGAATGTCTTATCGAAATCTTTTTTTTTTTTTAATTTATTTATTATTATTATACTTTAGGTTTTAGGATACATGTGCGCAACGTGCAGGTTAGTTACATATGTATACATGTGCCATGCTGGTGCGCTGTACCCACTAACTCGTCATCTAGCATTAGGTATATCTCCCAATGCTATCCCTCCCTGCTCCCCCCACCCTGCCTTTTCTTTTTTTTTTGTATTTCAAAATAGTACCTTAGCTTCTCTTGAGACGCTTTTTTTTTCTTTCAATTGAGATGGAGTCTCATTCTGTTGCCCAGGCTGGAGTGCAATGGCAAGATCTCTGCTCACTGCAACCTCCGCCCCCTCGGGTTCAAGTGATTCTCCTACCTCCGCCTCCTGAGTAGCTGGGACTACAGGCGTGCACAACGGCCCGCCGAATTTTTTTGTATTTTTAGTAGAGACGGGGTTTCGCCATGTTGGCCAGGCTGGTCTCTAACTCCTGACCTCAGGTGATCTGCCTGCTTTGGCCTCCCAAAGTGCTGGGATTACAGGCATGAGCCACCGCACCCAGCCTGAGACACTTTTAAGTATGGGAGGTTGCTACAATTATTAATTCCAACTCTTAGAGACTGACTTTTCTCATTCATTCGTTTCGAAGTTTTGTCTTGTTCTAAAATATCTTGATTACGGTTTTGGCATATATGAAGCATAAAAACTGCTGATTTTAAGGAGAAACTGACCAAACGAATACCTCTACCATAAAGTGAATGAAATACAAGGAAAAAAATTAGTAGGCCATAATTCTGAACTAAATTAACACACTTAATATAAAAAATGATCATGTACTGAAGTTACAAAGCAACCATCAACAAATTCCAAATAATTAACATTATATAGGTCATGTTCTCTGAACACAGTGCAATCAAATTTTTAAAAAATTCAACTGGATCCTGGATCATACATTCACAAACACACAGCTATAAAGAACATTACTGAAACAATAATTATAGAGAAACTTTTGAGTATGAACTTATCTTAGATGGCATTATTGTGTAAATATTAAATTTCTTTGCTATACTAAGAGTATTGCCGTTTGCATAGGAAAACAGCCTGGTTTCAGTGCTAGCGTATTTCCAAGTGACGTATCATAATGATGTCTGCAACTTAATTAAAAATGACTCAGCAAAAAGATAAAATAGAAATAGAAAGGAGAGGCTGGGCATGGTGGCTCACGCCTGTAATCCCAGCATTTTGGGAGGCCAAGGTGGGCAGATCACCTGAGGTTAAGGGTTTCAAGACCAGCCTGGTCAACATGGTGGAACCCTGTCTCTACTAAAAATACAAAAAATTAGCTGGGTGTGGTGGTGCACGCCTGTAGTCCCAGCTACTCAGGAGGCTGAGGCAGGAGAAACGCTTGAACCCAGGAGGCGGAGGTTACAGTGAGCCAAGATCAGGTCACTGCACTCCAGCCTGGGTTAGAGATCGAGACTCCGTCTCAAAAAGAAAAAAAAAAGAAAGAGAAGAGAGAGTTAGGGGACAGGGAGAGAAATAACTGCAAATGTGGCAAAACAGTAACAACCGGTAAATCTAGGTGAAGGATATATACTGATTGTGCTACTCTTTCCAATTTTCCGAGTAAAAAGTCTTCGGAGAAAAATGCAAATTCACAGTGTTGCAGTTTGCACTTCTAGTTTGAAAACTATCCAGAAGTGAGTTCCATAACCATGGGATACAGGTAAAATGATGCTTAGGGTTGTACAAACTTAAGCACATGTATTGTCAAGAAAAACAAAATCAAGGCCAGGCGTGGTGGCCCACACCTGTAATCCCAGCACTTTGGGAGGCCAAGGCGGGTGGATCATGAGGTCAGCAGTTCAAGACCAGCCTGACCAACATGGTGAAACCTCGTCTGTACTAAAAATACAAAAATTAGCCGGGCATGGTGGCACACGCCTGTAATCCCAGCTACTCAGGAGGCTGAGGCAGGAGAGTCACTTGAACCCAGGAGACAGAGGTTGCAGTGAGCCAAGACTGCGCCACTGCACTCCAGCCTGGGCAATGGAGCGAGACTCCGTCTCAAAAAAAAAAGAAAAAGAGAAACAGAATCCAATGAGTTTAATTCAACTCAAGAAATGAAGAAGAAAACCACTGAAAGCCCAATAAAGTTGAAGGAAGGAAGAAGAAAAATGAGATAGGAGCAGAAAGAGAAAAACAAAAACAATAACTGAGCAATAAAACCAAAAAGCTGGTTCTTTTAAAAGATTAACGACAGATCTCTAGCAAGACTGATTTAAAAACAAAAGGAGTAAAGGCACAAATACTACTTGAAAATGTGAAGGAAAGGATAACTACAGATACTCCAGAGTTTTTTTTTTTTGTGACCAGTCAACAGTATAGTTTTTAAGTCCTAAGAGAATTCTTTGTCAATCAAATTGAAAGTGAATAAAATATACATTATCCAAATAGACTCAAGAAGAGACAGAAAACCGGGATAAACTTTAACCTATGTTTTAAAAAGGAAAGTATAGTTCAAAGTCTTCCTCCCATCCTTGAAAGACATCTACCCATATAATACCTATCTTAAATAAACTTTCAGAGAATAGGAAGAGGAAAAGCTACCCAATCTATCTTATATAGTATAACCTTGATAACAAACTTAGAGAAGGACCCTATGACAAAATAAAACTATAGATCAAAATTTATAATCCATTGCACAAATATAAAATACTGAAAAGAATGGGCTGCGGGCTGCATCACTGTTAATGTACCCTGGTATTAATGAGGGACGAACACTTTCTGGGTGATAACCTTAAAACCAGTTATTAATATACTTTACACTAAAATTAAAAAAGACAAAAAACACAAACTTTCCTAATAAGATGGACACAGGACAAAACAAAAAGACTAAAGGACATCACGACAATGAACTAAATGATTTTCTGTTTGTGGCCTGCCACACTATCTGGAAAAGAATATAATTTTCCTGCCATGATTTGCTCTTCAAAAATACACATCTGCCATCTGATATTTAATGATCTCTTGATTAAAATGTCATGGCTTGAACATTTGAAGGGGACCTCCAGTTAAACAAGGCAGATCAAACACCTCTGCTCTACCTGAAACTCCTCTAAAATAACCGTAAAAGGAGCAGGGAGATTAAATCGTAAGAACTAAGAGGATAGGAGAAACAACATTGTGAAGCTAGAAAACATGTCTCTGCCAACAGCGAAAGCGGGGCCAAAAGCAAACAGCTGCAAACTGAACAACCTCAGAAAGGTTCAGGACAGGGGACCTCCAATGTTGGTCTAAGAGAGGAAACAGAGTGCACTGGAAACAGGAAAATGAATATAAGATGCCACACTGAAAACTGGAGAATTAGGTGAAGTCTGCACAACACTCTCCATGGTTCTCCTCAACGTGAGGCTAAGATACCAGCAGCCAAGCCTGCATCCTTGAGACAGGGGCTGATGGTTCTTTAGAGCAATGAGCAGACATTCAAAAACCATGATATTTCAGAGACAGAATAATAAAATAACAAAAACTCACACACAAAGAAAAATAGAGAAAAAGTATGAAGGGAAAAAATACAATATTCTTAGTGAGAAAATAGAAGGTATTACATAAAACATAAAAGAACAGGATACTATTTTAAAAAGTTCCGAGACCAAAATGGAGCTGTAAGATGTGAAGTCTAACATTTGAATGAGTTCTGGAAAGTGAGAACAAAGAAGAAAGGGGAGAAAAATCAAAGAACATTAAAAATATTTTTCCAAAACACAGGGGAAAAAGCCCAGCAAGTATGCAGAACAAAAGATAAAAGGGACCCATACGAAGGCACGTCATTGTGAAATTTCAGAAGACTGGAAATGAGAAAATCCTAAAAGCTTCCAGAGGAAAAAAACAAAAACAAAACCGTCAAATAAGATGAAACTAGAATGGCTTCAGTGGTAATACTGGAACAATCTCTTCAAAATCAAGGAAATTATGAATTATAACCTAAAATTCTATACCCTAGCAAATACATTAATTGGCAGGACAAAATAAAAATGACTTCAGATATACAAGCTTCAAAAAAACATTAATTTCCCATAATCCCTTTAAAGAAAGCTACGAGAGAATGTATGAAACACCCCCTTTGAGGGCTAAGATCCCAGAGAGAACTTCTCTAAGAAATCAGAATTCCCACTAACTGATCTTCAGCAGTTGTTAAATCAACAGAGCAGATGTCACTTTAAGAAACAGAAAATGGGCTAGGCGCGGTGGCTCACGCCTGTAATCCCAGCACTTTGGGAGGCCAAGGCAGGTGGATCACGAGGTAAGCCATCGAGACCATCCTGGCTAACATGGTAAAACCCCGTTTCTACTAAATATACAAAAAAAAAAATAAAAAAATAAAAAAATAAAAAAAAAATTAGCCAGGTGTGGTGGTGCACGCCTGTAGTCCCAGCTACTTGGGAGGCCGAAGCAGGAGAATTGATTGAACCTGGGAGGGGGAGGTTGCAGTGAGCCGAGATCGCACTATTGCACTCCAGCCTAGGCGACGGAGCGAGGCTCCATCTCAAAAAAACAAAACAAAAAAAACCCCACAAAATGCTGAGGTGAAATTTTACACATGTAGCTAGACAACTGGTAAAAACTCATTAATGAAGCCCAGGCATTTAAAACTTGGGGAATTACACTACGAAGTTCCATTCAGATAAGCCTTTCAACTTTTGCACTAGGAAAATATTTGGTTTCATTAAAGCCCATCTGGTTTTCTAAGACATGCACACACATTCCCACTCACATATACCTGGATAAACCTGGGTGATTCATAGGATCAGCTACACCTATCAGCATAGTACCCTACCAGCTAAGCGCTGTTATGCTACTGAATGAAAAAATTTACACCCTGCTTTTCAGAGTTCACTGCTAATTTCACCTGTAAGGAGTCACATTAACAAGAAAATCTGTCACATGTGGGAAGTGCTATACTACACATAAAACTTCCTTATTGTTTTATAAGTCAAAATATCTTCTTTTGCTTACTTTTCACTAATTAACCTTGTTTTAGTCATTTTAGAGTGATTAAGAAAAATTAGGCCGGGCGTGATAGTGGCTCACACCTATAATCCCAGCCCTCTGGGAGGCCGAGGCGGGTGGATCACCTGAGGTCAGGAGTTCGAGACTAGCCTGGCCAACATGGTGAAACCCCATCTCTACTTAAAAAAAAAAAAAAAAAAAAAAAAAAATTAGCTGGGGGTAGTAGTGCATGCCTGTAATCTCAGCTACTTGGGAGGCTGACGCAGGAGAATCGCTTGAACCTGGGAGATAGAGGTTGCAGTGAGCCGAGATCACACCATTGCACTCCAGCCTGGGTGACAAGAGCGAAACTCCATCTCAAAAAAAAAAAAAAAAAAAAAAAGAAGTGTGAGAATAAGGTTCTCTTACTTTCATCCAGAACCATCCGTCCTGATACCAACATCTTTCAACTGCTGATTTAGTTTTGTCTCTAGCTCCTGTCACAACAAAATCACAAGTCTCTTATTCACTGACAGAGTTAAAATCAACTACAAGTCTTCCAAATGCCCCTGAAAATCAACACTACTATTTTGTTTGTATATTGGTTTTTAAATTACACACTAAAAAAGGGTTTCCACCATGTCTAGTACGCCTAACCCCAAAAAACTTGATATTAAGGTTTTAATGTTTGAACAATAAATTTTGTGAAAAATGAGTTTAAAACCATGATTTTAAAAGAACACTTCAATGTCTAAAATAATTTACTTTATAAGAAAATGTAAAAAACCCGATAGGGCTCTTCTAAAGCACTGACTCTGGTTTTTCTGAATCATTTCTTTGTATGTCACGTGCACAAACACACACTCGTTATTTGACAGCACTGAATCCAATGCATTGCTTCTTTTCACAAGGGCGTTGAATCGGTCTATCCCTTCCTCTAGGCAAAGTAAGATTTCGTACAAAAGCCAAAGTTAACATACAACTAAAGCTATGCTGTCTAAAACAGGAGTGTTACAGATGAGGCATTAGCTTTAGACCCAGCCGAGCAGCTACTCCTGGAGTAGGCAAGGCAAAGGGTGATTAAGTAATTTCATCTAATGCAAGAACCCTAGCCACTTTCTGCATCCTGCACTCATGCTTTAAGGAACCCAATTTGTTATTTCCTCCTCTCACCAATGACAGCCCTGGCCCCTTGGGTTCTGGAGTACACAGTATTTATCACCAGCTCCCCCTCACCCTGTTAACCCCATGCCAGAAAGAAAAGCATACGCACCTTAAAATCTGTATTATTGATATATTCAAATACCAAAGCTGGTGTCTTTGACTGTAAAAGAGAATATTAATGCTTTTTAAGTACCCAAACAATAATCAATGTAATCTGCTTCTGCCAAAATGGCCCATCCCCAAATCCTACTTAGATAACACAGGGATTCACTCATCAGGGACAGCCTGTCAAGAAAAGTATTCTCTTGAAATGTTATGATTTCCGGAATTTGCTTCAAAATAACTGGGCATAGTGGGAGGTGGGAAGTGGTGGGAGCGTAGGTGAAACAAGGTCGGCCACAGCTGATTAACTGCTCAAGTTGGGTCGTGTGTGAAGGAAGTTCATTACATTTTTCATTGACTTTTGAAAATGGTTGAAAATTTCATAATAAAAAGTTTTAAGAGGAATGTATTCTCCGAATAACCTACCAATGGCCTTAACCAATCTTCAAAGGTTATGTGAGGATTTATACCCTGCAGTGTTCCAGTCTGCCATATACAAAAAAAGTGACACATTTTCATCTTAGTTTAGCAAGCCAGAATTGCACTTGACAGAATTATCATAGGTTGTGGGAATGTATCATAGGTCTTTTGGGGGTCCAAAAGGAAAATATAACCATCCGTGATATTATCAATAAGCTATACTATAATATTATTGCCTTGGCTAGAGACCATTAAAGATTGTCTCATCAAGCAGACCTGTTCCTAAAAACTCATATATAATCAAGTATTTTTAAAGCACTATAATCTTTAATCCAATGAGTACAAAAATGTTCAATATCATCTTATGTAAATCTAGATTTTCAAATAACAGGATTCCTTAATTGAAGTAAAATAATGCTAATTGGCAGTAATAAGCTTTCAAAATTGGGAGAAAGTAGGGACTTAAGGGGTTATAGAAAAAAAAATCACCTAGAAATCTTTTGCTCAAGAACCATGTGAAAGTTACCTAGGAAACAGGCCACAGGGCAGCATGCAGATCTCTGCGAGGACAACTCAAGAGTCCAAACAGCAGCCCCAGTAGCAACCATGATTAAAAATTCTTCACCAGCCCAAAGCTGTAAGGGTTTCATCAATATTACCACTTCTCTCTACAGGCTGTGGAGTAAGCCTGACCTTCTAATAGACAAGGGGGCCCTGTTGATTTTTGTCATCTTCAACTTACTTGTCTTACATATCATGTAAAACATACACATACTTTAACAAATTAAGTTCTGCTAACTTAAAGAAAAAGCAAAACAAAGATGCTCCTGGTATACCACATACTGACTCACATTTTAAAAATTATTCTGAAATTCCTATTTTTACATGGTGCTCATTTTTCAATGGGTACTCATTTCTAATGTAGCCCATTTTCAAACATGAGGCAGTCCAGAACTAGTCATTATAAAATCAATTTGTGCTAAAAGGACAGGATATCTTAAAGGCCAATTAGTTACAATCTGGTATACAACCATCCCTTCCTTTCTCAGTCTTCTCAGGGTCCAGAAGGAAAAACTTTCCTTACGCTTCAACAATACTGTGTAATCTTGAGTGAATTTTTTCACCTCTGCAAACTACGGTTTTCTCATCTGTACAATGTAAACAATAAATGGTACCCACCCACCCCAATGGGCTGTTGTGAAGACATGTGAGTGACATGGCACAGTTGGGCACTTGGAATGTGCCCAGCACATAGTAAGCACTCAATGCATGTTAGCTATTATATTATTATCAGGATGTCTTTAGCAGCCAGAAGCAAAAACCTATTTCTTTAATAAACAAAACTATCGTGGGAGGATAACAGGGAAATATCTGAGGTAGAGCAGGTGGAGAACGGCAACGGGACAAGAAGGGGTACAAAAGTGGGGAGGTGAGGTGTCTCCAACCTTAGCTAATCAAAAACACCTAAGGTTAAGTTACTCCCTAGGGAGAGAAAACAAAATTAAACAGCACATTTAAAATGGCTACAAACTAAGCACTGACAAAAATATTTTAGTCTATCTGCATATGCAACGTGAGCCCTAATGGCATATGCTGATTTAAGGGAAAGAAGAAGACTTCTTCAAAGGGTCAGTGGAGCTGGGACCTGCTCAGACCTTTATGCCAGGCGTCCACGTGGAGATATTCATTCTTTCCTTGTGTAAGCATGACATTTTCAAATGTCATGCTTACTTAAATGAGGTAGAGTAACACAAATTGGCAGTAACGAACTTTCAAAACTGGAAAAAGGCTGGGGCTTAAAGGAGACATTCAGCAAACATTTGTGGGCTGAATCAAAATAGTGAAGTACAAACCCAGAAAAGGGATTTTTCTCTGTACACTTTAAGGTTCCATCGCAGTGGTGGTAGCTGTTTTATCACTGGGCCACCATGATTTTTTTCTGGTTTTCAAACCAGTCAGTAGTTAAGACAAACACCACCACCCCCACTGTATCATTACGTGAGGTTCTGTGTGTTAAACAACCCCCCATATCCACACCCCAGTCTACTAGTATACTCCCCCAACCATTTGGCACCTACCACGGGGTCCTTTACAGTGTCAATCAGCTTAATGATATTTGTTCCACCACGAAGGTTCTCCAGAATCTTAACCTCTCGTTTTATCTTCTTTTTCTTCACTGGCTTAAATACACAAGAGTAATCAGAAGTGAGACTCCTTTTGAAGTAATAAATAAAACTTTAAAACAATGTTAGCCAATCAGATGGATAGTATGCTATCTTGTACACTCTGTTGTGTTAAAGAGTGTGCCTAAATTTGAAGAGAAAAAACTGAAATAGAATGGGCTTGCCCATAAGAACCTTTAACATTAAGTTAAATAATTTACAGACTCATACAGCTTATGTGTCAAGATCTTTAAGTAGTTACATTGAGGGCACTTAAAAATTTTGAATACCCATATCACACTTTAAAAATAAAACTTGTGCTTACTAGATAACTGCCAAGTGGAAAATATAGCTCTGAACAGCTGTATATCATGCACTCACAAATGGAAAAACTGAAACAAAATGGTGAGACACCTGCTCTTCCAATGAGTTACATGTAATTTTGTCTTTCAGGAGTGAAAGACCAGTTCACTGACATCAGGTTACAAACTTGCTTCCCAGCTGCTGGCTCTCATTTCCTGTCACCACTCCCATTTCCTTAATATCTAGAATCTGAAATCCGCACAGAGCCAGTTAATGTTTCCCAACAGATCCCATTCCTGAAGAAAGAAATGTTGAATCAGGAAAGGAGAAATCAATCTGATACAACAGTGACTGAACACTTCTATCTAACTTTTCAGTCTGCTGGAAAGATTAAAGGCTTTAAAAATAATTACTCTCATTATACATATTACTCCTTGTCTTAAATGAGCTAAAGAGTTTGAAGAATAGAAACAGTTCCGAAAAAGTAAGTCTATCATAATCAAGTATGCTTTATAAGGCACTCAGAATGGTGACCAGAACACAGTAAGCACCTAATAAATGATAGTGTTATTTTCATATTTTTAGTAATTTATTATTTAATAAGTCATTGTGAATCCTCACAAAGTCCTTATGTAGCAGAGGTGAGCTATCTGCCCAAGATCACAGAGCCCACGGCAGAGAGGGGCAGGAATCAAAGCTGGAAGCTGGGCAGTCTGACTGCATGCTATACTCTTGCCACAGTGCTTTTGTTTCCCAAGTGTGGCTAACGGGAGAAACGTAACTAAGGAAAAAAGAGTATTTTATCACTGAGACACTGTTATAATAGCAGAGGCAAAGAGAGGCCAATGGATTTGCCAAGAAATAATAAAGCAAGACTTTTTTTGCCTGTGTGTGGGGTGGGGAAGGGGAGGGGAGGGGGAAAATATAACATACACACATGCCAGAGAAACCTTCATCTTTTGTTGGTCACTAAGATACAGCTTTGAACACATAACAAAACAGACAAGGAGAGGACTATGAAACAAGAGCACTTGCATCACCTATAACAGGGGGCTCGACTGACAGGCTGGGCTCTCGCTGCGTCCTTGTGAGCCAGCTGCCCTGATGATACCCGCTCTCCGCCCGCTGTGCCAGGGTTCCCAGGAGAGCAGATGTGGCTGCTGTGTATGTTCCCCAACTCCACTTAGAAACCTTACTCCTTAGTCCCTTTTTCATTAACGAGGGAGCTCGAAACTTTGGGGAAAAAAAGCACTGTACAATCCGATTAAAAAATAGCCAGGGAAGGACACACTACAAAATAACCGGCCTGTAAGATCAAACATGTCAATGCCATTCATGAAACAAACTAAGCAACTGTTTCAGACTTTTAAAATGTGACAACTGAATGTAACACATGACTACAACTGAATATAATCATGTAATCTGGGATTTTCCTTTGCTATAAAGAACATTATAAGGATAGCTGGCAAATGTGAATGAGAGCTGTAGATTAGCTAACAGCAATGCATCAATGGTTACCTTCTAATTTTTTATTATGGCATTGTAGGGTTATGTAAGAAACTCTATTTTTAGGAAATGCATACCGAAGTATTTAGGGATGACTATGATTTACTCTCAAGCACGTCAGGAAGAAATACGTAACATAAATGTTATTATATAGGTGTGTATATATGTACATATATGTGTGTGTATATGAGAGAGAAAGAGAAGGATAAAGCAAATGTTAACATTTGAGGAGTCTGGGTGAAACAGATATGGGAATTCCTGCAACTTTTTTTAAGTCCAAAATTATGTTAAGAAGTTAAAAGAAACATAAAAACTGGCTTTTTTTTTTTTTTTTTTTTTTGAGACGGAGTCTCACTCCGTGGCCCAGGCTGGAGCACAGTGGCGCAATCTCAGCTCACTGCACCCTCCGCCTCACAGGTTCAAACAATTCTCCTGCCTCAGCCTCCCAAGTAGCTGGGACTACAGGTGTGCGCCCCCAAGCCCAGCTAATTTTTTTGTATTTTTAGTAGAGACGGGGTTTCACCATGTTGGCCAGGGTGATCTCCTCCTGACCTCAGGTGATCCCCCCTGCCTCAGCCTCCAAAAGTGCTGGGATTACAGGCGTGAGCGACTGCGCCCGGCCAAAGCTGGCTATCTTATACTTATAAATTCAGCCAATGCTACCAGTTTAGTTAATGCCTTTCAATGTAAGAAAATTCTAGATTTGTCATCCAATACTGGAAAGCAGCTATAGATTTTTAAGAGTGGTAACAGAGAGGAAAAAAACCCGCAGCCAGAGGCCTATATCCACCAAAAACCCTCTAATCCTAACAGTACTCCTAACTCCTTACAGGGACAACCCATTAGTTGCCTTTATGACGCTGCCCCATGTAAAGTCTTGCATTGCTCTCCGGTTATTCAGCAACAGGTCAGGCCTGGACAACCCAGTTAAGATGACCCTATCTCTCAATACATCTAAAGGTATCTGGCATAGCAACTGAAGCATATTTTGCTGCCCACCAGGTGTCTAACTTAAACTTCCCAAACTAGAGACTGGGAATAGCAGGGCAACTCTGAAGGTGGCACAAAGGAGTCCCAAGTCACAAAGGCAGCTAGAGTCCTCACATGCTGACAAAAGACCAAGAAATGATAAAAAAGGAAAGTGACAGACCCACAGTCCAGGACACTTCCCTCCAAACCATCAAAAACTAAGCTACAGGTAGATCCCTTCAGCCTCAGTTTATTCCTCTGAACTGGAGAGATGCTCGAGAAACTAAACCAATGAGCTCTGAGGAGCTGAAAGTGATCCTTTTAATGTGAATCAGAGATAAAAAGTTAGGATTTATAAGGGAGGATTGTTGGTATCCTAAGGAAAATAAACCTAGTTTTACAGAAATAAGGATGCCTTGACTCTCCTGTCCAGAGCCTGTAGCCGTTCACCACCAGTTACACAAAATGGAGAAAATACATATATTTCCACAACGATCTCACAATTTCACTCTGCATGCTAGAAAAAGTCTCCATCTGGGGTTCATTTATTCCAATTCAGAGACTGTTTAAAAGATTCAAACTCAATCAGTTTAGCTATTGTCCAAACCAATAAAAAAAATTTTTTGTTAACTCGAAGTCTAATAGACAAAGTGGTGAAAAAAAGAACAACTGAACTGACAAATTCAAGACAGGCAGGAACATATCTACAGTTCCTAGCTCTGAAATTTGGGGTTACTTTTACTCTACTACCAAACTAACAACTGCTCCACCAAGATATTAAATTCATCACCTGCAATGAACAATGGTTGCCAGGAATGTAGAAGGACAGAGTAAAAAGAAAGTTCAGCCTGGATGATGGCATGTAATTCACTACCCTGGTGGCATCCCTAAAACCCACTGCACTTGACCTAAATAAAAATATTATCTGAGCAATGTTATTTCATCACAGAAAACTTTTCCTCTTTCAAGTTTCATCACCCCAATTACATGATCTACTCCTTGAGGGTAATTGTTTACTCTCAGGAGTTAAAAATTATTTTAAAAGGCAAGGCATAAATTCAAAATGATAATCAGATACTACCTCACCCAAGTCAGGATAGCTGCTATCAAAAAAAACAGAAAAGAAGCGTTGGCGAGGATGTGGAGAAACAGCCACACTTGTACACTGCAGTCAGAATGTAAAATGGTATAGCCACTATGGAAAGTTCCTCAAAACATTAAACATAGAATTACCTTATGATCCAGCAATTCCACTTCTTGGTCTATACCCAAAAGAAGTGAAGCAGGGTCTTCAGGAGATATTTGTACACTCACATTCAAAGCAGCATTATTCACAATAGCTAAAACATGGAAGCAACCCATCCACTGATGGATGAATGGCTAACAAAATGTGGTATATACATACAATGGAAAATTACGTAGCCTTAAAGTGGAAGGAAATTCTGACGCTTGCAACCGTGATAAACCTGGAGGACATTATGCTGTGCAAAATCATACAGCCACAAAAGGATAAATACTGTACAATTCCACTTCTATGAGGTACCTGGAGTAGTCAAATTCATAGAAACAGTAAGATGGTTGTTGCCAGGAAATGGGGAAGGGAGAAATAGGCAGTTATTGTTTAATGGATAGTTTCCATCTTACAAGATGAAGAGTTATGGAGATGGATGGTAGTGATGGTTGCACAACATCACCCACTGAACTGCACACTTAAGAATGGTTAAGATGGTAAATTTTATGTTATATTATTTTATTTTTTTTAGACGAGTTTCACTCTTGTTGCCCAGGCTGGAGTGCAATGGTGCAATCTCGGCCAACTGCAACCTCTGCCTCCCAGGTTCAAGCGATTCTCCTGCCTTAGCTTCCTGAGTAGCTGGGATTACAGGCGCCCGCCACGATGCCCAGCTAATTTTTTGTATTTTTAGTAGAGACGGAGTTACACCAGGTTGGCCAGGCTGGTCTCGAACTCCTGACCTCAGGTGATCCGCCTGCCTCGGCCTACCAAAGGGCTGGGATTACAGATGTGCGGCACCGTGCCTAGCCTATGTTATATGTATTTTCACACAATTTTTTTTTTTAAAGGCAAGGCATAGAGCAGACCCTTTGAATCTCATCAGGAGAACACTATAACCCTTTCTACTATTGTTTCTGCCTCTAAAATCACTCGCATGACCCAAATGTAATATTGTTATTACCACTATACTTTATTGATCTCTCAGGCCAGGCACTGTTTTAAGCACATTTAATCATCTTAGATGAGCACTATTAACAGTTTTACTTGAGGAAGGACACCAAGGCACAGAGAAGTAATTGTTCGACGTCACAGAGCATCCACAGTTGGAACTAACACCTGAAACCAGGCAGACCACTTCCTAGGCCATACTCTCTCAGGAAAGAAAAGCATTTTGTAGATAAGTAAAACATGACAATCAATCTCTCTACCTATCTGTCTACAGTTTATCTGACTTTCCTAACAACCCTGTGACTTAAGCAGGAAATGTATGCTTATTTCATAGATGAGAAAACAGTCAAGTGGGTATCAATGAAGAAGCTAGTTCTGGAACTCACGCCTTCTGCCCTCTCATTTACAGCACTTCTTACACTACACCACCCTGATGATGAGATGGCAGATCCTGAAATTAAACTCTAGAAACTATCTGGAGCCCTGCTTTATACATGAAAATGGGCACACTATATCAAGGTATTCTTTTCACACGTGGTTTGCTCTCAAATAAACTCATATATTAAAGGGATAAAACTATTAAACTATTAATCTCCAAATCTGCCAAGTGATCATGCTGAGACTTGGAGGAACTCTATGGGTTAAAAAAAAAAAAAAAAAGCATAAAAACACCATTTATTGAGGCTTCAAGAGAATAAAGTAGCATTTTATTTAAGCATTAAACATGCTGCTGTGGATACTAACCATAGACAACGCCTGCCTGGGTCCCTATAGCCCTCTAGGACTCTTGGATTCCACACTTCAACTAGCAACTTACCAAAGTCAAACACTTCCTTTGAGAAAAATAACTCCAAAAATCATTAGAAACGAAGTAACTCCATTTGACTCCTGGTGAGTGCTCCTCAATTCTTCCAGTACAGATCAGTACATCACAAATTCAAACATCCCAGCTAATGTCCTAATTATGCTCCTCGCATCTACCAAGACTTCAGGACAGGTACACAGCGTCCTACACAGAGTGCTTCCAACCCCTGACTACATGACGCTGAGCGTATACATCCTTTCTCTGGGTCTTGGTTGATTTGTAAAAAGGGCCTGGGTTCTAATGGTTTCTAAGTGCCCGCATTCTGCGATTCTGTTTGACACAGGTTAACTGCACTCTTAATCTGTGACTCCCCACTACAATGCTGGAAACAGCCTAGTTCACATACAATTTTTAACATTATTTTTAATGTTAGCAATACTTTAGTAATACTGTTTTCACTACTTTTATACCATGAGACATTAGTGAAAATTAGAATGTACCAAAAACTTAGCCGAATACCACTAATGTGTTGTTTCAGGAAGATGTCTTCATACACATGCCTAAATTTAGGAGGGTAAAAAACTTACCACAGGAGAAGTAAAGAGGAAATAAAGAGGAAAGCACCATTCTGATATAATATAAAGATCACCAACTCACGATGAAGCTTCTAACAAAGATGTATAACCAATGCCCATCCTTTTTAACACTACCTACTGACAACACAGAACTTAAAAAATATCTGCAAATATGCTAAACATGCTTAAAAAGCAAAATTTTAATACCGCCATCCTTTGTTTAAAGCTAAATAATTAATATCTGGGGGAAAATGGATAGTCAATCTGTTTACAAAATAAGACCTCTAAGAGGAAGCCTTATATGGGAATTTCCAAGTCATTTTAGCACTGGTTCAAAATGCTGTTTTTTAAAAATAGTGTTGCTCTTAACTTTTATTCAAGAAATAGCAGTTTAATTTGAAAGATCCCAAGGACCCCAAGAAGTACTGAAATCTACACACACAGGCAGTGTTCATAAAATACTAAAAGTTGTCAAAGGTGGCCACTTTTACTTCTGTGTACACTTTTCTAAGAGGTACTACGAAGGAAATGAAGAATTGATTTTTTTCAAAATCAAAAGATGAAACTTTTGGCACTAATGTAGCTTTCTGCCCTGCCATATAAACCCTTACCATTTTCCTCCTCCTTTTTCTCTCCTCCTCAAAACAATTTGTCAAAAAAAGATACAACCTCTCTATTGATTGGAAAGTTTTAAGATTTTAGCCACAGAATACCACTTGGGGACAGACAGTAAAATTTTGCTCACCAGTTTCTAAATTCCTAAAACTTCTTAGTAGCTCATTTTTTGATCAATACCTGGAAATCTACTAATGCAAATTAAATGATATAAAATTCCTCTGTAGTCACTCATCATCCACCCGTTCTCACATATTGCAAAGAACTGATATGAAATGTTACTGACTACAAAAGTAAGACCGCCTGTCCTCAAGAAAGGCACCCTCTATCTTGGTCACTGTGTGCATAATACAATCCTGCAGCTAAAATACAGCAGGCTTATACAAAAAGGAAGGCTGTTCTAGATTCTTCCAAGTTATGAGCAGCAGGTAGTCTGTTAAGGACCTAATTTCCTATGACCAAGCACCACAATAGTAGCTATTAGTCATAACTTCAACTTATTTGAATAAAGAAACACAACTTTGGCTAAAGACCCTGTTCCCCTGTTCTTTTTAAAAAGTAATACTTTTAATTCACAAAACAACAAAACCACAATAATGCCATTAGTGATATATTACCCCATCCTTCAGACAGGAACAAAACCTGGATAGAAATGCCACTGGGCTTTAAAAAACATAAAGAAGTGAGTCTAGTTTTCACCAGTGGTTTAGGCTGCACTGTGAAAACAAACAACGTCAAGAAGAAACAAGAAACATTTCATTAACTAGGGGCCTCCCAAGTCTGATTCCAGGACACTGGTACCTGTTCCTGTGCTCAACGTTCAGATCCCACAATCCAATGCTAAAATGAACAGTAAGAGATATGAAGAAATAGGAAACAGGAGTTCTGGCTAATGGTCATTCAACATAATGACACTAGGTAGGTTTCTTTGTGCCTAGGTCTCCCATTTGTAAAGATAACCTGCAGCAGCTTACATACTGGGTTTCCTAACATATGCCAAGAATCTTTAGAATAGGGGGAAAGCTAGAGCCTATGAAGCTCTTTGGATGATGAAGCAGCAATGTGATGCTCTCCTAAATGAACATGCTGGTATTTATACATACACCTGAATGCTGTTCCTTTAAAAAAAAAAAAGCACCACAGAAAATCGTACACTTACTCTAAAAATGCTGCCATAGCACAGAAGTTCAGACATTTTTCTGGAATTGCTTTAGAGTCAGCAATTCATTCTTCTGAATATACAGCAGTGGAATATGGATATTCCTAATTTTAATTTACGTTTTGCTTATTTCTTAGATTTGAAGCAGCTTATTGAAAACTTATGCTTATATACATAAAGCTAATGTATGGCTTTCTAAGGTAATTTCCCTGTGACTTAAAAAAACAAACAAACCACCTTGTGACTTCATAAATGCAATTCATATTTAGGGAAGAGAGGAGTCACACTCAGTATCTTCAACATCAGTTCCTCACTTCTCAGCCCCAGTGTGTCTGAGAACACAAATAACTTTGTCTATTTCTCTTTACTGCAATTCTGCTCCTTCATCACTAGGCTAGGATGTTTTGAGTGATGGAGTTAATCATTTTTTCTGAAAGATGATTACCAGAAAGCATAAGCCTGACCCCTCACATTAAACAGGGATTACCTATACCAGCTGCCCTAACACACATAAACAGCTTTTCAATACCACATTCTTAGTCCACAGAACCTCTGTAAAAGGGCCACACTGGAAATCACATGTATGCAAAGTGCTTACATCACTCTTCCGTCTTCTCAATCTCTCACTAAATGACATGTACCCACATGAAATGATCTGGCAATAACGAGGACCCATCACAGATTCTAAGAACTACTTTTTACTATACCCTATAAAACATTATTAAAGCTACACAATCAGTTACCAGAAGGAAAACTTAGCCGACCCTTCATGCTCATTAAAATCATCTTCATCAAATAGATAACAAAAGGCATATCATTATTAAACTCATTGCTAAACCATGTATTAAGATAGTTTTGTTCCAATTATTACTTTAGTAATTATACATGAACTCTTCCACATTTTTACTAGCTGATGAGCAACAATGGCTCTCTGGCTTCCCAACAAGGCTTCTCAGCACTACTGGTGCACTATATCCATCCCACCTGAAACTTTACTGCCAAAGGAAAAAAACAAGTGATTATCCGCTAAAGAATTTCCTTCCACTTGGGCTTGAAATACATTTCTGAAGTCGCTCCAATTTTTTCCAACTTTCTTTCTGGAATAACATAGAACACGCACCAAGAGTAACAAACACAGTGCTCAGGGAGTCCTTAAATTGAGAATGGCTTTTCTGTCTTTTGAATACCTATTTATTTTCTAACAAATGGAGCCCTTTTGGAATTTTTGCTTTAGGGAATTTACATTTTAGAACAAACACTTTACTGAACTTAGAATTGAACTTAGATTTGTGATGTCTGCACATTTTCTTGAAAGTTCACAGGAAAATGGGGTGGAAAAAGAAGTAATGAAGGGACATCAGATAAATAAAATTTGAGCGTGGGCTGGGCACAGTGGCTCACGCCTCTAATCCCAGCAACTATAGGAGGCCTGCAAGGAGTCCTTTTGGAGGACTGCTTGAGCTCAGGAGTTTAAGACCAGCCTGAGCAACATGACCAGACCCTGACTCTACAAAAAAATTTTAAAAATAGCTGGGCGTGGTGGCATGCACCTGTAGTCCCAGCTACTTGGGAGGCTGAGATGGATCACTTGAGCCCAGGAGTTGAAGGCTGCAGTGAACTATGATCTGCACTCCAGCCTGGGTGACAGAGTGAGACTCTGACTCTAAACAAATAAATTAAATTAAATTCAAGCTTGCATTGCCCATTATAGAATGTGACTGGGGTACCTTACAACCTTTTGCCCTGTGGGGAGAAAAATGTTACATACCACTCATAGGACACTCACCTTCAGGATTTTTACAACCACTCTCTCATTGTTGGTGATATTAATGGCCTCAAATACTTCACTATATTTTCCCCGACCAAGTTTTCGAACCAGTTGGTAATCATCTTGATTACTGTAAAAGGAAGAGACACACATAAATGCCAGGACTGGGGGTTAACCAAGCCTATGCCCACTGTACACGTCATTCAGCCGCTTCCACCAGGCAAACACTTGGAAGTGTCTATACATCACGTCACAACTCATTCCCTAAATGAAAGCCACGAGGTAATCTTGGCTCCCTTCACTCTGCAGAGCTCCTAACCTAATTGGTCTCTCCCAACTTGGGAAGATGGGGCAGGAAGGCAACGCTCTGAGCCAATCCAGAGGGGCGAGCAAAGCACCCGTCCTGAAGGCCTAGAGGGTGCCCCCTGTGCCCCGCGGCTCCCCAGCACCTGCTTCCCGTTTCACATCTTGAAGGTAGAGAGTGCCTGTTTTAAAAATCTGGACGTCTTTAAAAAATTTCCTTCCACCACCTCATCTCAGAAAACCTAAAAGGCAGGGCATTTTAATAGCTCCAAAGGACAGCTGTTGACTTCCCACCCCAGTGGAAACCCAGAAGTGTGAGGAAGGGCTGCTCCCTCACTTCCACCCGGCGTCGATCCCTGGACCCCACACTTCTCCCCGAGTAAAAAAGCATTCCTTGGGGAAAAGGGGTGCGCAAAGCGGGGAGAAAGGGACGAAACGGGGGTAAAGGAGAGAGAAGAGGAACATGAGGACATGTGCGAGAGCTTCCCTGTGAGCCCGCGGAGGGGTCGGCGGGAGACACCACCCGGCCCGAGTGCGGTTCGCAGGGGGTGGCCTGGCGGGGGCAGGGGTCAGCGGGCCCGGCGGGGGGCGGCGGCGGCTTTACCCCCAGCTTGGGACGTGAGCCTCGTAGTCCCAGTACTCGCGGCTCCTCAGGCTGTTCACCTCGGCGTAGACCCGGGCCCTGCTGCCCGCGGCCGGGCCAGGCATGGCGGGCGGGACCGGGGGGCGGCGCGGGGCGCAGAGGGTGGCGGCGGCGGCGCGGCGGGGGACGCGGGGCGGCGGGCGGAGGAGGCAGCGGGCCGCCGGGCACTGGAGGAGGAGGAGGAGGAGCGCGGCGGCGGGCGGCCGCGCCAGGCCGGGCCCGCGGGGGCGGGCGGGCTGGGGGCGCGGGGGGCGCCGGCCGAGCCGGCCGGGCCCTGGAGCGGCCGGTGGGGCGGCGGGGCGGGCGGCGCTCGCGCTCCGCGGCGGTCTCCGCTCGGCTCGCGGCCCCCAGGAGGCGGCGGCGGCGGCACCGGCAGCGGCAGCCACCGGCCGGGAAAGGGGCAGCGGCGGCGGCAGCGGAGAAGAAGGAGGAGAGGAGGAGGAGGCGGAGGAAACCCGGAAAAGGGGCCGCGCTCACTGGGAGCGGCCGCCGCCCGGCCTGGGGCCGCCCAGGCTCACAGCGCCCCCTGGAGCGCGGGGGGACCCGCCGGGCGGTGCCGGCCCCGCCCTGGCCCCGCCCCGGCACGCCCCACCGCCTACCTCGCGCCCTCCGCCACCCTCGCCCTCCCGCCCGCCACAGGTCGGACTGTCCAAATCGCCTCACCCTCGGGCTGGCCTGACTTCATGCCACAGGAGCCCCCCTTCCACTGGCCGTTGCCCTAGAGCCCTCGCCCGCGAGTCCCGACTCTTTCACTGTCCTTGGAGACCCTACCCCCAGCCCTGCACTCACCCAGCTTTTACCCACCCAACACCTCCCATACTGACCCTATTCTGACCCTCCTGTCACCCAAACTGTCAAGTCCCTCCCCAGGGCCTCACTCAAACCTCAGAACCTCCCCCACCTCAATACTTCTCCCTTCCCCCGAGACATACCCCTCTCCCTCTCTGGACCCTGCCCTGTTAGGGTAGACTCCTCAGTCCCCAAGGCTTCCTACCCCCGTCATTCAGAGTCCTCCTCACAAAACCTTTCTACACTTCTCCCAAATGCCCTTCCAGAGCCTTCCCTGAATATCCACTTTAGTCACTTGGTTAAGCTGGCGTTGGCCAGGTTGTGCTACTGCAAAGTTACAATTTTTCCCTTTGTGATTAATAAGTCATTTGTGGGGAGAGACTTTGAGAGTGTAAATCTCTGGTTTGCGTTTAGGAGGAGGGAGAGCAGGAGAATTGCAAATCCGACCTGAAGGGACAGGCTGGGGTTGGGGATGTACCGAGAGTAGGCGGTCAGCTGAGCTGGCCTGGCTTCCAGTGCTGCCTGCAGCCCTGAACACCCTTCTCCTTTGATCTTCTAGGCCTTTATTCTGTCTTCCTTTCCCATCCCTCATCCTTTGTCGACAGCACCTCTGCACCCAGTACAGGTTGCTTTCATTCCAGTCCTTTTTCACATTCTGTTTTCTGGATGAAACCCTGGGCTTTCCTCCTTGACACAGCTAAGAGCACAGTCTGTGGAGTCAGATCTATCCAGCGCTGCTACTTAGAAGCTGTGTGACCTTAGGGCAATTACGCAACCTCTCTGTGTCACAGATGCTACAGCATAAAACCAGTAATAACACTCACTTCACAGGGCTGCAAGGAGAATTAAACAAGGTAAACCATGTGAAACACTTAGGATGGTGTTCACTATTAAGATACTATGTGTTCAATATGATTATTCCCAGGCCCAGGGCCTTTCTCTGATCATTCGTCCCTCCCTGAGACCACCGTGCATCCATCTTTTGGTTCCTTCCATCCTCCAAGCTTAACTAGGAGCCACCCCTGACTCCTCCACGCCACCTTCCCAAGGGCAACTCCTTTTTCCTATTCAAATTTCACCTTTTTCTTTATTAGTAGTATTTTTTTAGAAATAGGGTGTCTCTATATTGCCCAGGCTGGAGTGTGGTGGCTATTCACAGGCGTGATCCCACTACTGATCCACACGGGAGTTTTGACGTGCTGTTTGCCACCTGGCAACCGTGGTCCCCCAGCCCCAGGAGGTCATCATAGTTGATGCCAAACTTAGTGTGGACACCTGATTGGCATTGCGTACTACAGCCCAGAACTCCTGGGCTCAAACGATCTTCCCACCTCAGCCTCCCGAGGATTTGGGACTACAGGCATGCCCCCAGCTCAAGTCTCACCTTAAAGATCACTTTCTCTAGAGTTGATACTTCTTTATCTCAGCACCCTATCCACATCCTTCATAAAACTGCATATCTTGTCATTATTTGTTTCCTGGTTTATTGTCTGTCCCCTCCCTTGTAAAAACAGCACAAGAGCAAGGACAGAGTGTGGGCGCTCACCACTGACTCTCCCAGCATTTGCCGCAGTCAGAGATCTTCAGTGAATACAGTGCTACCCCACAGATGACTTAGGAATTACCAAGGGGAAGCGAGGTCACCACCTTACCCATGGTCCAAACTTCTCATCAGTAGGGAACCAACTGATCCTCTGATGTGATGCACTGAGAAGGGACACCTTCCCCATGTGGTACTCCTGCCAAAACATTTAACCTGAATCTAATAATAAGGACACCATCAGAAAATCCAAGCTGGGCGACATTCTGCCAAACAGCTAGCCTGGGTTCTTCAAAAATGTCAATGTCACTAGGAGAAACAAAACCAAACGAAACCCTGGATTCGTATTCTTGATTACTGAAGACTGAGAGATATAACTAGATGAAGTGTATGATTCTGAATTAGAGTCTGGATTTTTTTTAAAGTAGAAAGGAAAGGAGGGAAAGAGAAAGAATACAGCTCATATTGGGCTGGTGCAAAAGTTATTGAAATTCAATTGAAAGTAATGGCGAAAACCACAATTACTTTTGCACCAACCTAATAGAAGGGTACTGCAGGGGAAATTTGAATATAGGATGTATATTACACAATGTTAATGTATATTACACAATGTTATATTGTATCAATGTTAAATTTTGTGAGTATGATCATTGTATTTAGTTATGCAGGAGAATCCCATAATTTTAGGAGTTAAATGCCAAGTGTGTAGAGATGAAGAATCAATATTTGCAACTTAGTCTCAAATTGTTCTCCAGAAAAATGTGGGTTTCTGAGGGCATAAGGATGCATAGACTGAGGAGGAACTGGGGGAAAATTTTGATAATTAGTGGATGTAGTTGAAGAGTAGATGAGCTTGCAACTTTTTGGTACAGTTTGAAAATTTTCAAAATAAAAACTAGAAAAAAAAATTAATGGAAAAAGTGGACTTTGGAATTTAATTCCTGAACCTGCAAACCTTTCTAAATCTCTTTCACTCTAGAAGACATAAATATCCTCAAGCTCTTAATGCAGCTTTAGGATTTGTTTCTGACAAGTCCCTGTGAACTAGACCAGACCAGAGATTCTTAATTCCAGTCCTTGGATGAATTTCCCGAGTTCTGGGAACCCCTGACACAATATGCAGAATTTGTGGGTTTATGTGTGTGTGTGTGTGTGTGTGTGTGTGTGAGCATGTGCGTGTGTGTGTGTGTCCATTCTTTCCTTAGCATATATCAGATTCTCAAAGGAGGCCATGACCCAAAAATGATTCCAAACCACTGGTTTAACTACTATGTCCAACCTCGGCTGGGGCCTCATTCCTCACCTCCACCCTCGCCCACCTCTGACCTCACCCACCCTCCGTGCACCTTCCTCTCATCCCTCAGCATGTAGCCCACACCCATCTCACATAACCAGCTCCCACACCTGCAGGATGCCTGAGGATTCACCCACACACCACTCTGGTGCAACACACTCCTGGATTTGGCTGACGCCATACTAACTTAGCCCTAAAACCTGCAGTCGGTCCACCCATGGCCAAATGGAATGTTTCTGTATTTTGTTGGGTGGTTGGGTGGGCACCCCATAGAATTGGCAGAGACCCCTGCCTCTCATTTCTTTGCCCATCCGCCATGAAACTGGCTTGGCTTGAGTTAAGGTGGGCTATTGGAAATGGTACTCATGCAACCCTCACTGAAGGAGTCTCACTTGGATATGAAGAGGGATAGGGTGGTGACTCTGCGGGGGAGGTGCCAGGCAGGGAGGGTCCGTGAATTAGAAGTGACTTCCCCTCATTACTCTGTGTGTGCAGTTTGAGGGTGAGTATAATTCAGTGGTGCAACAAAAGGGAATGAAAGAGGGTATTTTGAATCAAATAACTCAACACTTTCATACCACCTCCAATGCCCCCAAATTCTATCCAAACACCAAAAATCCAAAAAACAAAAGCACATTTTAAAATCCCACTGAAGGCCACCTATCTTCACAAGCCTACTTTCAAAACATTTGAGAAGTTTATAGGCTTTTATCCTGCATTGATACTTCTCAAGAACTTAGCCTAAAAAAAAATGAAAATTATGAACAAATAATTATTAATCGTGATGGCAATTTGTGTGTTCATCACACACATAATGATTCTACATCATTGAATCCTGCCAAAACTGTACGTGGCTAAAAATCATTGAATTTAGACTTCAAATGGATGGATTTATCTTATGTGAATTTTATCTCAACATAGCTGTTTTTAGAAATCTATGAGGTTGGAGCTCTTGTAAGGGTCCCCTTTGTGCAGAGGAGGAAACCAAGACTCCAATGACAATGATCAACTGAGGCAGAGCCTGGATTTGAGCTCTGATCTTTCTGACCACCAAGTCACTTTCCTTAACCCTTTTCTGATTCCGTATGTCCTGCAAAGGCCCACAGACATTCCGCATGATAATCATTATCTTTAATCATGAAAATGTAAAATGATGTAATTATCACAAGCTGGGGGACCAGCTAAATAAATTGTGATACATTCTCTACAGTGAAATATTAGGCATTACTAAAAAGCGTGATTATGAGGAATTTTTAGCAATGGAAAAATTCTAGGATACAAGATTTTTAAATAGGAGAGCTGGGTGTGGTGGTTCATGCCTGTAATCCCAGCACTTTGGGAGGCCGAGGTGGGAGGATCTCTTGAGGCCAGGAGTTTGAAACCAGCCTGGGCAACATTGAGAGACCCCATCTCTACAATAAAATTTAAAAAATGAGCTGGGCATGTTGGTGCAAGCCTATAGTCTTAGCTACTCAGGAGGCTGAAACAGGTGGATTGTTTGAGCCCAGGAGTTCGAGGCTGCAGTGAGCTATGGTCATGCCATTGCACTCCAGCCTGAATCACAGAGCAAGCTCCTGTCTCCAAAAATAAATAGATAAATAAATAAGTGTTAAAAATTTGTGGGCAGGTGTGGTGGTTCACGCCTGTAATCCCAGCACTTTGGGAGGCTGAGATGGGTGGATCACCTGAGGCCAACATGGTGAAACCCCATCTCTATTAAAAATACAAAAAATTAGCTGGGCATGGTGGAAGCATGCCTGTAACCACAGCTACTTGGGAGGCTGAGGCAGAAGAATCGCTTGAACCCAGGAGGCGGAGGTTGCAGTGAGCTGAGATTGCACCATTGCACTCCAGCCTGGGCCACAAGAGTGAAACTCCGTCTCAAAAAAAAAAATTGTACAGGTAATTGTGGTAAGCAGAATAATGTCCTTCCCCTACCTCAAAGATACACACTTATGGCTGGGCACAGTGGCTCATGCCTGTAATCCCAGCACTTTGGGATGCTGAGGTGGGTGGATCACCTGAAGTCAGGAGTTCGAGACCAGCCTGGACAACATAGTGAAACCCTGTCTCTACTAAAAATACAAAAATTTGCTGAGTGTGGTGGCATGCACCTATAATTCCAGCTACTTGGGAAGCTGAGGCAGGAGAATTGTTTGAACCTGGGAGGTGGAGGTTGTAGTGAGCCAAGATTGTGCCATTGCACTCCAGCCTGGGAGACAGAATGAGGCTCCATTTCAAAAAAAAAAAAAAAAAAAGATGTACATTTACTCTTCCCCAGAATCTGTAAATATGTTACCTTACATGGAAAAACAAACTTTGCAGATGTGCTTAAATTAAGGATTTTGAGATAGAAAATCGTCACGGAGCATCCAGGTTGATTTAATACACTCACGAGGGTCCCCATAAAGTGAAAGAGAGAGGCGGGATGTCAGAGAAGTAGATGTGTTGATGAAGCGGTGGTCAGAATGATGTGATTGCTGGCTTTGAAGATGGAAGGGGGGTGGTGCCAAGAAACATAGACCACCTCTAGAAGCTGAAAAAGGCAAGAAAACGGATTCTCCCGTAGAGGAGCACTGTAGCCCTGCCAACACTTTGATTGTAGTCCAACGAGACCCGTTTGGAATAAATTTGTGTTGCTTAAAGCCGCTAAGTTTGTGGCAATTTGCTACAGCAGCAATGGGAAACTCCTGCAGTAGTGCGTGGTTAATAACAAAGACTGTCTCCTTTGATGAAAACTTTACTCAGGCTCCTGAGTCCTTTATAATAAGCTTGATCTTGGACTTCCCTCTCGTCCTTGTTGAATCTACTTTGAGCAAGAATGCTGTTAATCGGTTGAGCAACAAATCACTACCTTTGCCATCTGATCACCTTCGATATCCTATTACCCTGGCCTGCCTTCAGCAATAACTCTATCAAGTCAATTTAGCCAGAAACCCCTTGTCCCTGATGTATCCTCTTAGTAACTTTCTGTCCACTGACCCCGACTCTGTTCCTTAGTTATAAATGCCTACCTGTTCTTGTTGGAGTAGCTGTTGAGTATGGTCTCTGTCACTCACTGCAAAACTCCTTGCAGTGGTCCCTATACCTGTCGCCATGACCCTCATTTGGATAAAGTCTGCCTTACCCTCTTTAACAAAAGTGCCATGAATAATTTTTTCTTAAAAATTAATATTTTTCAAGAAATTCAAGAGTCAGTCAGGTAAAAAGTGAAACTTGTCCTTCTTTGCCTTCCACATTTCCACAGTTTGGTTTGTATCCTTCCAGGCCTTTTTCTATGCAATAAGAATAGATGATACAACCTATTATTTTGTTTTGCTTTGCTTTGTTTCAAAGCAGGACACCAGTGCATACCTATAGTTTTTTTGCTTGTTTGTGTGTTTTGTTTGTTTGTTTGTTTTTTGAGACGGAGTCTTGTTCTGTTGCCCAGGCTGGAGTGCAATGGCACAATCTTGGCTCACTGCAACCTCCGCCTCCCGGGTTTAAGCGAGTCTCCTGCCTCAGTCTCCCAAGTAGCTGGGACTACAGGAGCCTGCCACCATCCGCGGCTAATTTTTGTATTTTTAGTAGAGACAGGGTTTTCACCACATTGGCCAGGCTGGTCTTGAACTCCTGACCTCAGGTGATCTGCCAGCCTCAGCCTCCCAAAGTGCTGGAATTACAGGCCTGAGCCACCGCGCCCAGCCTATACCTACACTTAGATAAAATTTCAGGTATGTAACAAATGCATACGAAAAGAACTGGAAGGAAATGCATTACATGCTTTGGGGTCTTGGAAGCATAGATTTTACTTTCATAATTGGGGGGAAACAAACCAAGGTTTTCAGGCTGTTGACCATCCTAACCCTCCCCTCAATAACTTGTGGGTTAATGGGGGCTTTACACCAGCTAGGAAAGGACAGAGGGTAGGGACGTAGGGTCTTGAGTTCTCTCTGTAATCCAAGGAGTTTATGGGGAATTGCTAAGAGAAAAACTTTAGACAAATTAAATTTAGCAGAGTTTAATGGAGGAAAGAACGATTCTAGAATCAGGGAGCCCTTAGAACCAGAATAGGTATAGAGAACTCTGACCTGACCGTGGTCAGGCAACATTTATGGACAGAAAACAAATGAGGTACACAAGCAGTTGGGTTGGTTGCAGCTCAGCTCTTGCCTTATTTGAACGTGGTCTGATCAGTGGGGCGCCTGTGATTGACTGAAGCTTGGCTGCTGTGATTGGCTGAGACTCAGCTGTTTGTTACAATAGTAGACTCCTAAGTTAGGATTTCAGTCGGTTTATCTACAAAGTAGGTTGCAGTTCATTATATAAAGACTCAAGTACGGAGATGTCCGCAGGCCAAATTTAGTTTAATTTACTAGAGTGCTGGACTCTTACCTTTGGGTTTCTCTGAGGCACCAGACAGGTGAATAAAATATATATATTAAGGCCAAATTGGCTGCACTCCCCCAGGGTACATGTGCACGTAAATTCCTTAGGAATATCACTTTCTTATTCTTTTTTGTCCTAGTCATCCTTACTGTGTGACCCACTCTGTCCTCCAACCAGAGAATGCCCCTGAGGGGGATGGTGGGAATGTGCCAGAGCCTGTCCTGGGCAACAGAGCCAGAGGAATGGGAATTTTCTGCTGGTGCTCCTGTGGGGGACCCCTCTTATTCAGTCTTGCCTGGCTGGAGAAAAGGGCACATTTTAGCACTCCTGCCCACCCCCCACCCCTGCAATGAAACTCAGTGAACTGAAACTCTAATATTCTCAGGGAAGGATGAATTAATCTCTTTAGACTAAAATTTAACTAACAGCTATTGCAAAGGGATTTAAATCTTAAACAGGAAAAGAAGTAAGAAGTCTGGTGAATGCAGCCTTAATCCTGGAGTTTCAAGAGATACAAAAGTGGAGGGGCTACTTTGAAGGGCAAACAGTACTTTCCTGATGGACACACCCACTTCTGCCTGGTTGGAGTGGGCATTTGGAGGGGTGTGGGCTGACGCTGCAGTGACAGTCTCCCATAGACCCTGGCAAAGCCATCAAACTTCAAAAACACTCATCATTTTCCTGCCAAACTGCTCTTCCATAATATCTCTTTATTTTATTTATGTATTTATCTATCTATTTATTTTTATGAGACAGGATCTTGCTCTGTCACCCAGGCTGGAGTGCAGTAGCTCGATCATGGCTCACTGCAGCCTCAATCTCCCAGACTCAAGTGATCCTCCCACCTCAGCCTCCCAAGTAACTGAGACTACAGGTGCACATCATCATGCCCAGCCAATTTATGCAGAGACAGTTTTGCCATGTTGCCCGGGCTGGTCTCAAACTCCTGGGCTCAAGTGATCCTCCTGCTTTGGCCTCCCAAAGTGCTGGTATTATAAGCATGAGCCTCTGCACCCGGCCCACAGTATCTCTTATCCCAACCAAATTTCCCAGAATCACCAACAGCTCCCACATCCCCCCCCACCACTCCCCAACCCCAACCAAGTGCAACTGGCTTCCTCTCCAGATGGCCACTCCCATCTACACTCTTGTCTGGGTGCCCACAGCCTTTGTCCTGAGTTAAGCCAGCTCCTCCCTGGATTTTCCCCCAGGGGTCTTTCCTACAGTGATCTCTGGGCTTTTAGACTCAGCACACACTAACCCAGAGGTCCTCAACCTAGGTCAGTAGTGAGAACTCAGTGGGTTCATAAATTCAGACACAAAAAAATTACGTCATTATTCACCAACCTCTAAATAAAATTTAGCATTTCCTCTCTCCCATTATGGATATAGTAAAAAAAAAAATACAATACAAAACAAAACATGGCAGTATTAGCAGTACCTGTGACTTTGTCACCAGTGGAAATCAGACATGTGCTAGTCACATTACAGTTGCTGTTATTTTGAAGCAGGAAAATTTGCTCCCCAGAAAGGCTAGCTGCTCTGATTGTTGCAGGCAAAAAAAATGTGGAGGACTCCTCTTGAGTTTGGACTTTTCCTCCTGTGTTCCAGCCCGTACTCTTCCTCCCCTTAGGCCTTCTGTTCAGAAGACTCTGAGCCTGGGATTTGGTGACATTTAATATCCCCCAACAGACACTAGCTTCTCTATCCTGAAGAAAAACTAAATGAAACTAAACGAAGTTGCACATGCAAGCTCTACTTTTTGTTTTAGGAAGCACACCATTCTGGATGCTTGTAGAAGTCTTCCTGTTTGACTAGAGGATGACATGGAAACCTCGGATCCTAGTCCTGCCTGTTCCCAAGCCAGGGAGGAAACTCCCAGCCGAATAAAGCCACTTTCTTTAACCCAGTGTCTGAGGGGTTTTGTCCGCGGCTCATCCTGCTACATTAGTGATGGGCCCTTTGTCAGCTCTGATGCCCACAAGAGCACAGAGTATAGCAGAAGTTCCCATGGATGATCAGAAAACACAATCAATCCCAAGAAGATCAAAACTCTACACGCCTAAGGTATGATCAATCCCTCCATAGAGAAAGTGGAAGAGACAGAGATGACAGTAGAGAAAGACAATTAGGAAAAGACGGCAGTGGTTGCCACCACATTGGACATCAGTGTCATTGAGAGATTCATCTTTCAGTGAAGCAGGAGCTTGTCCTGATTGGCAGAATTGTGTCATTCTGTCAACACCTATACATTATGACCATCTAATCCTTAGGGTCTATCCTAGTTTGTCATTTGCCTAAATAATGTCCTTTAGAGGAGGGGTCCCTAACCCCAGGGCTGTGGATCGGTACCAGTCCATGGCCTGTTAGGAACCAGGCTGCACAGCAGGAGGTGAGCGGTAGGTGAGCAAACATTACCACCTAAGTTCCGCCTCCTGTTAGATCATGGTGCATTAGATTCTCATAGGAACTCGAACCCTACTGTGAACCGCACATGCAAGGGATCTAGGTTGCATGCTCCTTATGGGATTTTTTTTTTTTTTGAGATGGAGTCTCACTCTGTCATCCAGGCTGGAGTGCAGTGGCGTGATCTCAGCTCACCGCAACCTCCGCCTCCCAGGTTCAAGCGATTCTGCTGCCTCAGCCTCTTGAGTAGCTGGGATTACAGGTGTGCACCACCACCCTCAGCCAATTTTTGTATTATTAGTAGAAACGGGGTTTCACCATGTTGGCCAGGCTGGTCTCGAACTCCTGACCTCAGGTGATCCACCCACCTCGGCCTCCCAAAGTGCTGAGATTATAGGCATGAGTTACCATGCCCAGCCTTCTTAAGGGAATCTAACTAATGCCTGATGATCTGAGGTGGAACAGTTTCATCCCCAAATCATCCCCCCACCCCCAAATTGTCTTCTACAAACCCAGTCCCTGGTGCCAAAAAGGTTGGGGACCACTGCTTTGGAGCAAAAAGATCCCCTTAGTAACCACATGCACCATTTAGTGGTCATTTTTTAAAATCTCTTTTCATTTATGACAGCTTTTTAGTGTCTTTTTGAGGATTATTTGTGAGTTATTTTGTGATATATTCCTGAATGGGGTTATCTGATGTTTCTTCATAATTAGATTCAGATTATGCATCTCTGGCAGAAATATCACAGAAATAAAGCTGTGTTCTTCTCATTGCATCCTACCAGGTGGCATACAGTTTTCTTGGTCCCATTACTGAAGATATTAACTTCAATTAGTTGATTATCAGGGTAGTGTATGCCAGATTTCTTTACTGTAAAGTGACTCTTTTTATGTTTTTTTTTTTTTTTTTAACAGAGTCTCGTACTGTCACCCGGGCTGGAGTGCAGTGGTGCGATCTCAGCTCACTGCAACCTCCGCCTCCCAGGTTCAAGCAATTCTCCTGCCTCAGCCTCTCAAGTAGCTGGGATTACAGGTGCCTGCCACCACACCCAGCTAATTTTTTTTGTATTTTTAGTAGAGACGGGGTTTCACCATGTTGGCCAGGCTGGTCTCGAACTCCTCACCTTGTGATCCGCCCTCCTCGGCCTTCCACAGTGCTGGGATTACAGGCGTGAGCCACTGTGCCTGGCCCTTTTATGTTTTTAATGAACACATATTTGGGACTGAGGTATTTTCTTTGTTTAATTTTTTTTTATTAAAAAAATTCTGACTACAAAGACCTAGAAAAGAAGGGTTAAGGCATTTTGAAAACTATGTAATTATCCTAGTCCTCATCAAACTTTCTGTTTAATTATTTATATTATTGGTTTTTTGTTGTTGTTGTTTCCTTTTTATTTTTTTTGAGATGGAGTCTTGCTCTGTCGCCCAGGCTGGAGTGCAGTGGCGCAATCTCGGCTCACTGCAAGCTCTGCCTCCTGGATTCACACCATTCTCCTACCTCAGCCTCCCAAGTAGCTGGGACTACAGGTGCCTGCCACCACACCTGATTAATTTTTTTGTATTTTTTTAGTAGAGACGGGGTTTCACCGTGTTAGCCAGGATGGTCTCAATCTCCTGACCTCGTGATCCGCCTGCCTTGGCCTCCCAAAGTGTGGGATTACAGGCGTGAGCCACAGCACCCAGCCTTTTGTTTGTTTTTTGAGACAGAGACTTGTTCTGTTGCCCAGCCTGGAGTGCAGTGACACGATCACTGTTCACTACAGCCTTGACCTCCCAAGCTCAAGCGATCCTCCCACCTCAGCCTCCCAAGTAGCTGGAACCACAGGCGCTTGCCACTATGCCCGGCTAAATTTTAAAAAATTGTTTGTAGCTATGGGGGTCTTTGTATGTTGCACAGGCTGGTCTTGAACTCCTGGGCTCAAGTAATCCACCCACCTTGTCCTCCCAAAGTGCTGGGATTGCAGAGGTGAGCCACCAGGCCCAGCAGTTATTTATATTATTATGGACTCATGGATGCCTATTTTATTCAATGAGTTATAATCCATTATTATCATGAGTTATTTTGATGCTCAAATCATTTCTATTTGCTGGTGGGAGCCCTTTCCAACTGGTTCCTGAATCCATTTTACCTGTCCTATCGTCCTCTGATCGCTTTCTTGTTTTTGGCACAAAATTTGCTCCTGGTTCATCTTGTACTTTTCCTGTTCCAGCCCTGGAATCAACCATTGCTCAAAGGGATCCTGATTCCTTTTAGTGGAGACTAGTGTTTAGAAGCCAACATCAGGGCATGAGTGTGCTCATTGTTATTGAACTATTGCTGCTCCCAGGCTGAGCTAGAGAATATATGTATGTATACATTCAATAACATACACACGCAGACACACATTTATACATCTATTTATTTCTGTATTTGTGTATATTGAAAACTATGAGTACATTTCATGCCTCCAATTCCAATCTAACACCATAGAACTCATTCTAGTTTTCTTCCTTTCTATATTTGTAACCCTCTTTTCTGACAGTGAGCAAGCTGGCAATACAGGACTCTTTGAGATGGAGGAGGCAGTGTTAAGAAAGGTCTCTCTGAGAAGGTGACATTTAAGCTGAGACTTGAAGAAGTGAAGGCATCAGCAAGGCAGATTCTGGGGGAAGAATGTTCTAGGGAGAACACGATAGTAATTGCAATGGCCCTGCAAGAAGCATGCTGGTGTGTTGGAGGAACAGGAGGTGTCCTGTGGCTGAGCCAGTAGGCAAATAATGTCAGCCAGGTAAGAGGGATGGTTCAAGTAGCACCCTATTGTGAGGACTACAGTAGTGATCAAGATAGGAAGCCATTGGCACATGTTGAATGCAGGAGAGATATTGCTTTATAAAAGATTGCTCTAACTGCAAATGTGGAAGCAGAGTCACCAGCCGGGAGACCTGCAGGAAACCAGGAAAGTGAGGAGGATGGTTGGGAAGGTGGTGAGAAATGCTCAGATTCGGGAATCATATTTTAGGGGAAGCTAACAAGATGTGGCATGTGGGGTTTGAGAGGTAGGTGGTGGCACATGGTGCTATATAAGTGTTTGTTAAATAAATAAAATAGAAAAATTGTATGCAAAGCACTTAGCACAATGTGTGACATATAATAAATGAATCATTACCACTGTCCATTGATGAATGAAGATGAAAACCTTCCCTGAGCCCCATTGACCCAATTCTGGCCCCATCTTGGCATCCTGAAATGTCACCTCTTGAGCATTGCTGCCCCTTTTCTACCAGAGCTCCCTCATATCCTGTTCCCACCCTTCCCAATGACTCAAAACTCCCACTTCCTCTGAGTCCTGTCCCTGCAGGGTGTGGGTTGGCATCTGATAAGCTAATTCACAATAAGGTATGGACTTCTTGCAAGATACTTACCCCTCCCAGAAGGATTCACATTTTTAAAAGGTGGCAACTTATTTACTTACCTCTGGGAATGTGGTGGAATCTCTGACAGTATGGCAGGGTGGTGAAGGAGGTCATTTTGTTTTGGGCAGGCCTCAAATGACATAGGGAGGTCTCGGACCTCCTCGAGGGGGCCCAGCCCAGGGCCAGGCTGCATTCCTCTGTCTCCTGCCTCATGTTACAAACCGTGGCACTTACTGCTGCTATTTACTGCAAGAACTTGATCCTGATGTGGCCAAAAGAGCATCATTCTAGATTCTCTCCCCATGGTGGGCAGGGCTTGGTGTAGCGGCCGTACCCCTTTGAGACCCCCCACCTGTGGGATGGCTCAGAAAGGCAGTCTTCACTCATTGATCAGACTTAATCCATGAATGGAAATTTATAACCTGATGCCACGGTGCTGGGTACCTCTGATTGTGTGCAAAATTGGTGTCTGTGCAAGATTGGTTTAAGAAGCAAGGCCACAAAACCACAATGAGATATCACTTCTAGCCCACTAGGATGGCTGTAATAAAAAAGATAGATAGTAACAAGTGTTAACAAGATGTGGAGAAATTAGAACCCTTATACATTCAGGGCTGGTGGGGATGCAAAATGGTGCAGCCACTTTGGAAAACAGCTTGGTAGTTCCTAGAAAGGTTAAACACAGTTACCACATGGGCCAGAAACTTCACCCTAGGTATATTATACTCAAGAGAAATTAAAACTTAAGTCCCCTCCAAAACTTGTAATTTATGTTTATAGCAGGATTTTTCAAAATAGCCAAAGAGTGAAAACAACTCATATGCCCATCAACTAATTAATGGATACGTAAAACCTGGTATATCTATCCTCTAGACTATTACATGACAATAAAAAGGAATGAAGTACTGATCCATTCTATGACATGGATGAACCTTGAAAATATTGTGCTAAGTGAAAGAAACCAGACACAAAAGGCCCACATGTTGTATGGTTCCATTTATACAGAATGGACAGAATAGACAAATCCACAGGGACAGAATGTGGATTATAGGTTGCTGCGGACTGGGCAGAAATGGGGACTGACTGTATTGGGTATAGAGTTTCTTTTTAGGGTGATGAATATGTTTTAAAACTGATTGTGCAACTCTGTGAATATACTTAAAAAAACCCATTGAATTGTACACTTTGGTATGTGAATTATATCTCCATAAAAGTTATACATTCATAAAAATGAAAGCAAGAAGGGAAGAAGGAAGAAAGGAAGGCAGGGAGGGAGACAGAGGGGGAGAGAAGGAAGAAGGTAGGAGGAAGAAAGGAAAGAACACGAAGGAGGAAGGAGGGGCCAGTGTGGTGGCTCACACCTGTAATCTCAGCACTTGGAGGCTGAGGCGGGCAGATCACTTGAGGTCAGGAGTTCAAGACCAGCCTGGCCAACATGGTGAAACCCCATCTCTACTAAACATACAAAAATCAGCTGGGTGTTGGGGTATGCACCTGTAATCCCAGCTATTCTGGAGGCTGAGGCATGAGAATTGCTTGAACCCAGGAGGCAGAGGTTGTGGTGAGCTGAGATTGTGCCACTGCACTACAGCCTGGGTGACAGAGCCACAGTCCACCAAAAAAAAAAAAAAAGAAAGAAGGACGGAGGGGAGTGAGGGGAGGGAGGGAAGAATGAAGGAGGAAGAAAAGAAAGGAAGGGAGAGGAGGAAGAAAGGGAGGGAGGAAATGAGGGAAGAGGGGAAGAAAGAAGGAAGGAAAAAGGGAAGGATAGAGAAAAGAAAGATAGGAAGGAAGGGAGTTAGGGAGGAAAGAAAAGGTGGAAGGGAAGGAGGGAAGGAGAGAAGGAAGGGAGGGAGGGAGGAAGGGAGGGAAGGAAAGGAAAGGTGGGAGGGAGAGAGAAATGAAAAGGAGGGAAGGAAAGAAGGAAGGAAGGAAAGCAAAACGAAGGAAGGAAGGAAGGCCATATGGAAGAGGAAGCCAGGCCAGGTGCAGTAACTAATTGGAAATACCCAGGTCCCTGGGGACTGGTCTCACCTTCTTAGAGTGTGGGTAGAGGAGAGGAAAATGAGAGATGACAAGGAACCACAGAAATCTTGTCCACTTTCCCTTAGGGAAATACTGTGCAGAATGTGCTTGGGGAACTAGGGGATATTGAGAAAAATGATCCCAAACGTGGCAAATAAGGCAAGAAGAAGACTGCGTGTTGCTTCAGTGCATGCTGGGCATTGCTTAACAGACCACTCCTGGATTGTTTCATAATCTGAGGGACGTACCTTTGTTGGACTTCAACTTTACTGTTGACTGGGGCCCAGATTCTATAAAGTTATGTGCTAATTTGTAGAATTTTGTTTGATAGAGATGCAAATGATTTTTGTCTAGCAGAAAAGAGAACCCCAAAGATTACTGTTTTATTTGCCCTGTTGGCTATTAATCAGTTTTGTCTCTAACCTAACAAACTGATTTTAGTGTGTCTTTCTTGATGGACTATATAACCCTTTTCCCTCTAATTCTCTTTTGCACTAATCTTTACCATCCTGCTGGGTCCCCCATTAACAAGTTATATATATCTTGGGTGCATACTTACTTATATAACAGTTGCATTTTTAATGTTCTTAAAGTTATACTTTGAAAGGGAACAGGAGTTATTTGCTGTATTTCAAAAATGATACCAATAATCATGCCTGTAATTCCAGCACTTTGGGAGGCCGAGGCAGGTGGATCACTTGAGGTCAGCAGTTCAAGACCAGCCTGGCCAACATGATGAAACCCTGTCTCTACTAAAAATACAAAACTTGGCCGGGCATGGTGGCAGGCGCCTGTAATCCCAGCTACTTGGGAGACTGAGGCAGGAGAATCACATGAACCTGGGACGTGGAGGTCACAGTGAGCCAAGATTACGCCACTGCACTCTAGCCTGGACGACAGAGTGCGACTATGTCTCAAAAAAAAGATACCAATAAGTGATGGCCTTAATCACCATAGACACCAGAACTTGAGCTATAAGGTGGAGACACCTGGATGCACAAATGAGAAGGGATTGCAAAGTACTCTGGGAACTTAAAGCAGGGGGAGACATTACAATGTTAGGACCTGGAGAAGAAGGGTTTTCCTTAAAATTTTATACAAATGTGTGTGTGTGTGTATACATGGATGCTTACATTCTACACAGAAGAAGAGAGAGAAAAAAACTAAAAGGCTACAAAAATAATCACATAGCCAGGTGCGGTGGCATGTGCCTATAGTCTCAGCTACTTGAGAGGCTGAGGTGGGAGGACTGCTTGAGGCCAGGAGTTTGAGGTTATAGTGTGCCATGATCGTGCTTGTGAATAGCCACTGCCCTTCAGCTTGGGCAACATGGAAAGACCCCATCTCTTAAAAAACAGGAATAATGGGGCCGGGAGCGGTGGTTCACGCCTGTAATCTCAGCACTTTGGGAGGCCAAGGAGGGCAGACGACCTGAGGTCAGGAGTTCAAGACCAGTCTGGCCAACATGGTGAAACTCTGTCTCTACTAAAAATACAAACATTAGCTGCGTGTGGTGGCGGGCACCTGTAATCCTAGCTACTCGGGAGGCTGAGGCAGGAGAATTGCTTGAATCTGGGAGGCTGAGGTTGCAGTGAGCCAAGATTGTGCCATTGCACTCCAGCCTGGGTGACAAGAGTGAAACTCTGTCTAAAAAAAAAAAAACAAGAATAATGACCAAAATTATGTTATCAGTGGTTATCTCAAGGGGGTTTAAGGACATTTTAAAGTTTTCTTCCCTGAGCTTGTCTGTATCTTCCAATTTTCCACAATAAATATGTATTACATTTGAGTTTTTTGACATTCTTTGAAAGAAAGCCACCAAATAAATTTGACAGGAAACAAAACTCAAGAGTAAGTTAAGAGAAATGAACCCCTTATCTGAGCGCACAGAGGAATAGAGTGCTGAGAAAGTATGTTCTCCCCAATTAATAAATAACTAGTTGTGACAGAAACACAAGAAGTAAAAACTGGGTTTTTACTAACTGCATTGTAGATTGCTAAGAGGTCTTCAGATCAGTTTATAGCAGTGGTTTTCAATAGGGGGTGATTTGTTTCCCTGGGGCACATTAAGCAATGAATCGAGACATTTTTTATTGTCACCAATGGGAAAGTGGTGGGTATCTACTGGTGGAGGCCATGATGTACTAAACTTCCTGTAATGCACGGGACAGCTTCTGCAACAAAGAATTATCTGGTCCAAAATGTCAACAGTGCCACAGTTGAGAAATCATGGTTTATAGGAAAAAAGCCAAAGGGAAAAAATCAGAATCTGAGGTGTCCACACTATAACTCTAATTATGTAAATACAGAGGCAAAGATATGATTAAAACTATGTGCAACCCATTCCCACCCACCAAATCCTGCTCCTTGACAGCAGAGATGCCTGCCCTGCTGTCATCCCCACCCACTGGGGGATAAGGAATGATGAACGGGTATTTTTTTCTTTTTTCTCTCCTCTGGAATAGGATTTCTGTCCCTACCTTGGAACATTATGCAGCTTTCATAAAGAATAAGATAAATCTGTATATGCTGACATTGAAAGATGTCCAGAATATATTAAGTGAAAAAAAGCGAATTGTCCAATGATATGTACACAGCACAATCCATTTTTGTAAACGTAAACTGTACAAAGGTGTATGAATACTCACATGTGTAGGGAAGCATCATTGCAGCAATCTACACTGGGGGAAAAATGGAAAACATCGCACTTTCACTTCATAGATTGAAGGCATTCATTTTTGTCTGCCCCCTCCCAAAGCCCAACCAAAATCAGAGTCAATGAACTAAAAAGGTATAAATTCACAAAAGAAACAAAATGAAGCAGAGCCAGGAAAATAGCAGATGAGAGTTTTGTTTTTGGGTTTTTTTTTTTGAGACGGAGTCTCTCTCTGTCGCCCAGGCTGGAGTGCAGTGACACGATCTCGTCTCACTGCAAGCTCCGCCTCCCGGATTCACGCCATTCTCCTGTCTCAGCCTCCCGAGTAGCTGGGACTACAGGTGCCCACCACCATGCCCAGCTAATTTTTTGTATTTTTAGTAGAGACGGGGTTTCACCATGTTAGCCAGGATGGTCTTGATCTCCTGACCTCATGATCCGCCCTCCTTGGCCTCCCAAAGTGCTGGGATTACAGGCGTAAGCCACCGTGCCTGGCCGCAGATGAGCGTTTTAAACAAATTTTTGGAAGGTGGAAAGCAGGTGAGTTTGGTAGAGCTGAAAATGCCTGCAGAAGGAAATGTCAACCAGCAGTCAGTGTACCTGTTAGCCTGTAGTCTTTGCATGGAGAAGTGTCTTCCTTTCCTCTAGATGCTTGACACCCATCTAGTGGGAAAGTGATATAATATGCTGTTCCTCCCACCCTTTACTGCTACCTGCTGGAACATTATCATAATAAGTCGACAAAGCAAAAATGTTTACAAGGTGAATGGCACCCCTAAGATATGGTTCCACCATGTGCTGCCCAACCTGCACACCTGTACAAGGGGTCTCCCCACAAGAAATAGAAAGATCTATGGACTAAAACCCCAAATGCCAGAAATTTAGTCAGAATGATGTGTTGGAGGTTGTTATGATTTAAATGTGTCCCCCAAAGACCTTGTGTTGGAAACTTAATCCCCAGTGCAACAGTGTTGGGAGGTGGGGTCTAATCAGAGGTGATTAGGTTATGAGGACTCTCTGCTCTTATGAATGGATTGTGTTATTGTCACAGGGGTGGGTTCATTACTACAAAAGTGAGCTTGTTGTAAAATCTAGTTTGTCCCCCTCTTGCTCTCATACTGTCTTGCCTTTTCGCCTTCTGTCACGGATGATGGTGCCCAAAGGCCCTCACTAGATGCTTGCACCATGCTCTTGGACTTCCCAGCCTCCAGAACTGTGAGCTAAATACATTTATTTTCTTTATGAATTACCAAGTCTATAGTATTCTGCTTTTGCAATACAAAATGGACTAAGACAGAGGTGGAATGGGCTTGAAAACAGAAGTATGACTAGGAATGCCATATAAGAGGTGGTGAGACCACTGTGGAGATTGTTTTCCAGAGTTAGCCACTACAAATATCTCCCATTCCACATGCTATTCCACAGTGTGACTGTGACATTCCTCCTCTTGAGAGATATAGTCTAGGTCCCCTCCCCTTGAGTTGAGGTAGGCTCAATTCAACTGACTCATTTATAACAATAGAATTCAGTGGAAGTGGTGGTGCATAATTTCCAAGGCTGGAACTCTCGTGCTAAAACTATAAACCTCCATGTGAACAGTTTGACTGCCCTGACACTGCCATACTGTAAGGAAGCTTAAAATAGCTCATATGGAGGAACCACATGGAGAAGACCTGAAACTTCAGAGAAAGAGAGATAGATGCTTTGCCAGTGGCATGCTAATCCAGCTTCAATCATTGTTTGGCTGCAACAGCATGAGAGATCCAAAACTAGAACCACCCAGCTGAGCCCTTCCCAAATTCTTCAGCCACAGAAAGTATGAGACAGTAGAATCAGTGTTTTTATTTTAATTAGTTTGGGGTGATTTTTTGCATAGCAATTATAGCTGGAATAACCACTTGGATCCCCTTTCAAATCTGGGGCAGCCGGGCAACTACCCCTTCCTGACCTTGCCAGAAATTTGTTCTACAGAAAAATGAGACTTAAGGACACTAGAGGCTGGGTGCAGTGGCTCATGCCTGTAATCCCAACACTTTGGGAAGCCAAGGCGGGTGGATCACTTGAGGTCAGGAGTTTGAGACCAGCCTGGTCAACATGGTGAAACCCCATCTCTACTAAAAATACAAAAAATTAGCCAGGCGTGGTGGCAGGCACCTGTAATCCCAGCTACCTGTGAGGCTGAGGCAAGAGAATCACTTGAACCTGGGAGGTAGAGGTTGCAGTGAGCCGATATGGTGCCATTGCACTCCAGCCTGAGCAACAAGAGAGAAACGTCATCTCAAAAAAATAAGACACTAGACATGGAAGAAGGGAGGGGGGACACTATTCTAAAAACGGGGATGATATGTGAAAGTCTGTGTGAACCCTAGCCCTTCCTTGGCTCTAAGGATGCTGCCAGCCAGGCACATATCCTTCCTCAGCAGGAGACTGGAGAATTATCACTAGAGAAGACTCAGAATATTAGCCTAGATATTATGGGCCAAGTTAAGTTCCCCACATAGAAGCAGGTGTGTGCCTTTTTAAAAAGTTAGATCTCCTGTAATCCTAGCACTTTGGGAGGCTGTGGTGGGTGCATCACCAGGTCAGGAGATCGAGACCATCCTGGCTAACACTGTGAAACCCTGTCTCTACTAAAAAACACAAAAAATTAGCCGGGTGTGGTGGCGGGCACCTGTAGTCCCAGCTACTCAGGAGGCTGAGGCAGGAGAATGGTGTGAACCCGGTAGGTGGAGCTCGCAGTGAGCCGAGATTGCGCCACTGCACTCCAGCCTGGGCAACAGAGTGAGACTCTGTCTCAAAAAAAAAAAAAAAAAAAAAAAAAAGCTAGATCTCACTATAATTCATATCCTTACAGAAATAATGAGCTATTGCATCCATAAGACAAGAATAAGATTTTACTTTTAAAAAGGAGGGGCAGCCATTCTTGCACTGCTATAAAGAAATACCTGATATGGGTAATTTATAAAGAAAAGAGGTTTAATTGGCTCAGAGTTCTGCAGGTTATACTGGTAGCATAGGGGCTTCTGCTTCTGGGAAGGCCTTGGGAAGATTATAATCATGGTGGTAGGCGAAGGGAAAGCAGGGACATATTTCATGGCCAGAGCAAGGAGCAAGAGAGAGATGGGGGAGATGCTACACACTTTAAACAACCAGATCTCATGAGAACTCACTCACTATACAGTACCAAGCGGGGAAATCAGCCCCCATGATCCAGTCACTTCCCTCCCGGCCCCACCTTCAACACTGGGGATTACGATTCTACATGAGATTTGGATGGGGACACACATCCAAACCATATCAGGGTATCTTGGTTTGAGTTTCCCCAGCAGCAGACTCTGAGACAATGATTCCAATATAAGTAAATTTTGGCCGGTATTCCCAGAAAATACAAGTTGAGGATTGGGGAAGTGAGATAGGGAAGTGAGGGAAGCCAATGAAAGGTGTGCTATCCAGCCAGTTAGCGTGTGGACAGTTGGAGCTTAATCTTACTAGGAAACTCCAAGAGATGGTGTAGAACTTGCTGCAGAAGCATCCCAATCAATGGGCAAAAATCCACCAACTGCTTCTAAGGGAATTGACCTTACTTTCTTCCAGCTTGTCCTGTACTCAGGCTGAGGATGCTACTTGGAAGAAAACAGCCCTTGTGCAGACAGTCATAGATATTTACAGAAAATAGCCTTGGGCTGTATGCAGGAGCTAATGGCAAGGATTTGTGGATAGGGCACCAACAATGTCTGCTACAACAAGCAATCAAAGACAAGAAAGAGTTCCTGTAAATGAAAAATGTGAAAGTAGAAATAAAACATTCCATGGGACTTTGAGGCAGGAAAAGTTAAAGAAATCCTTCAAAAGTAGGATAAGAAGAGAGATAGAAAGAGATAAAAATAGAAAAGAAAAATATCCAAGAGGTCCAAGATACAACTAATAGAAATTTCAGAAAAAGAAAATAGGGGGTACAGAAAATTGTTATAAGACTAATTCATAAAAATTTTTTCTCACACCTGTAATCCCAGCACTTTGGGAGGCTAAAATAGGCAGATGGCTTGAGCCCAGAAGTTCAAGACCAGCCTGGGCAACATGGCAAAAACCCATCTTTACTAAAAATAATAAAAATTAGCCAGGCATGGTAGCACACATCTGTAGTCCCAGCTACTCAGGAGGCTGATATAGTAGGATCATCTGAGCCCAGGAGGTGGAGGTTTCAGTGAGCTGTGATTGTGCCACTGCACTTCAGCCTGGGTGACAGAGTGAGACACTGTCTAAAAACAATTTTTCAAGAACATGACTTTCAGGTTGAAAGGAACTATCAAGTGCCCAGAAAAATGAATAAAATAGAGTCATATCATCACAAAACTTCAGACTACACAAATTAAAGAGAACAGCCCAAGAACTTCTATAAAGACAATACAGAATTTACACACAAGATCAGGAATGAGAATGGCATTGGACTTCTCCAAATACACAATGGGAGCCCAAATGTAATGGTTTCAAAAATTCTTAGAAAAAATAATTTCCAACTCTAGAATTTTCAACTCTAGAATTCTAGAATTCCAAGCCGAAGCCTCAGTCCATCAAGTTTGAGGGTAGCATAAAAACATTTTCAGACATACAAGGTCTCAAAAAATATACTCCCATGCACCCTTTCTCAGAAAGCTACTAGAGGATCTGCTCTACCAAAAAGAAAAGAGTATCAAGAAAGAGAAAGACAAGAGACCCAGGAAATACAGAAAGCAACACAGAAGAAAGAGAGAGAGCTGTGGGTGGGCCACACAGACAGAATAAGCTTACTGTGGTGGAGTAGGATGGCCCCAGAGCATCCTTGTGGGAAATGGAATTTCTAAATGACGTCGTGCTTGACAGTGTAGACAATAACATCTAGAGGGATTTTACACTTCTGTTGGAGAGTTTTAAAATAATTTGTGATAGAAACATAGAAATATAAGCAGGTGTAAAAAAATACTTCCCAGAGGAAATATTAAACAAAGAAAACAACGTAATCATACGTGGCTTAGCAACAGTGGTTCTTGCTCTTGGCTGAACATTGGAATCCCTTTGGGAGTGTCAAAACATCCTAATACCTGGACCCCACTCCCAGACAGCCTGGTTGACTAGATCTAGGGTGTGGGCTGGGCTCTGAGATTGTTTAAAACTCCCTGTGTGGTTCAATGTGCAGTTAAAGTAGAGAACCACTGTTTGGCAGGAAAAAGTAGTTCTATGGTTACAATAATGTAAACAGGGGATACTGATTTAACTAGAAAACTATTATATGGGAATAATTGAGAGAGGGGAGACAAGTTGGTGGGGTGGTGAATGTAAAGCATTAAATCCACTTCCACCACAATAGGAAGGCAGTCAATCATGCCTAAGGTTGAGAAATCAAGAAAGATATATTAGCATCTTATTTGTAAATATGGAGGTAAGTACCAGAAGAAACAGCTGAAAGTGGCAAGTCATTTTCCTTTCCCTTTTTTTTCTTTTTTTTTTTTTTTTTTGAGATAGGGTCTGGCTCTGTCCCCCAGGCTAGAGTGCAGTGGTGCGATCTGGGCTCACTGCAGCCTCCACTTTCTGAGTTCAAGCAATTCTCCTGCCTCAGCTTCTGGAATAGTTGGGACTACAGGTGCCCGCCCCCACCCCTCCATGCCTGGCTAATTTTTTTTTGTGTGTGTATTTTTAGTAGAGGTGGGGTTTCACCATGTTGCCCAGACTAGTTTGGAGCTCCTGGCCTCAGGTGATCCGCCTGCCTTGGCCTTCCAAAGTGCTGGAATTACAGGCTTAAGCCACCATGCCTGGCCTGAAAGTGGCAAGTCGTTTTCTTACCAGAGCAGGACTCAGCAGTGGATGTAATTGGGGGTTGATTACTGATTTTTTTCTATAAGCCTTGTATTATTTGATTTATTAATACCATGAACATGAATGAATTTGGTCAAAGTTGAAAAAATTTTTTATAAAAGATGTAAGAAAAATTGGAAACAACCTAAATATTTATCAATAAGAAAAGGATAAATAAATGTTGATATATTCATGTAAAAGAATACCATTGACATGCTTAGAACAAGGTAGCTGTGTATGTCCAACATTGAAGAGATCCTTAGACTCGGTAAGACTGGGACTGGCAAATAATAGGTGTGATATATGTCAGCATTTATATAAAACACATGTACACAAAATACAGCTTTCTATTTCCCATGGACATAGACATATGTACACATAAAAGCACATAGAGAAAGGTGGAGATAACCCACGGGCTGTGGCAAGAGTGGATTCAGGTGGTGGGTAAAGGTCAAAGCAGATTTTGCTATGCTTCATTTTTTTTTTTCCTCAAAAGAGAAAGATTTCTGTATTAGTTGCAAAATTAAATGTTAATTTTAAAAATTGAATATGCATTAGACAAAATCTGGAATGTTTCCACACTGAGCTATTAATAATGGTTTCTCTGGGTGGTGGACCGGGATGGCGGGCAGGGAGGGGAAATTTTCTCTTTTTACCCTGTGTTATTCAGTAATCATTGTTTTTGTTTTACAAAGGTGATCATTGGGAAGACTTTTGAATAGAATGGGGTTCTGGGGTCCTGGTAGTTCTGGCCTGGTCCGTTTGTGTCTTCTGCTTGATTCCAGAGAAGGGAGGAGGGCCAGGGTTGGCAAGGGCCGGCTTGGCAAGAGCAGGCCTCAGCTCTAGGGGGATCTGGTAGAACCAGCTGTGATGTCAGAAGGGCATGTTGACAGGGTGACTCACTTTCCAGGAGGGTGGAGATGGCTCCTCTCCTCCCTTCACAGGAGCTGCCTGCGGAGCTGTCGCCTGCGGGGTGCCCCGTTTCAGCAATCCTAGAGGAGGAGTCCCTTCCAGATCAATAGAAACCAGGGACATTTCAATCCAGGCCTTTGCACAGAGTTCTCTTGCAGCCAGCCTGGGGAAGTTGTGCAAGGTTCATTGATTAGAGCAAAGGGTGAGAGGAAGGGATGGCGGAGAGTAGGGGAAGTGTCTTGGAAATGAGGCTCTGGGGGCCCTCGGGCCTAAGTGTGTTTTGGAGGGAGGGAAAGGTTTTAATGATCCCTTGAGCTTCTTTAGGGACCTTATATTTTCCAGGAGCTCCTAATTCTAGCCATTTTTAAAATTTGCTCCCCAGGATGACTTGTGAAGTAGATGGAACTGTTGTAAATATCTCCATTTTCCAGATGAGGAGACTGAGGCCCAGACAGATTAGATCATTCATCAGATGCTGTAGCAGCTGAGTCTAGTGTCCTCTCAGTCCAACCCACAGTCTCTGTTTGCTTTTTTTTTTTTTTTTTTTGAGACAGAGTATCACTCTGTCACCCAGGTGGGAGTGCAGCGGTGTAGTCTTGGCTCACTGCAACTTCCACCTCCCGGATTCAAGTGATTCTCCTGCCTCAGCCTCCCGCATAGCTGAAATTACAGGCATGCACCACCACACCCAGCTAATTTTTGTATTTTCAGTAGAGATGGGGTTTTGCCATGTTGGCCAGGCTGGTCTCGAACCCCTGACCTCAAGTGATTCTCCCACCTTGGCCTCCCAAAGTGCTGGGATTACAGGCATAAGCCACCACACCCAGCCTCTCTTTGCCTTTTTATCAGCCACAGTGTCCCTCCTGAGGGAAACAGAGAGACACAACTTCCTCCAAGACAACAGCCTCCCTCCTTGAGATCCACTATTAACTCAGCAGCGAGTGCCAGACTGGCAGGGACAGAGATATGCTCAGCCCATGTTGGCCTGTCAGCCAGGCGCTGGTCTTCCAAGTCACTCCTTCCCAGTGAATCCACCCAACGTTGGCTCCAGGGTGATACCGTGCCCATTGCCTTCCGTACATGATCTCATTTCAATCTTGAAACAAGCCTGTAGTGTAGGTGATATTATTATTATCACCCACAGCGAGGCTGGCCATTTGGGCAGTTTGTAACCCTGTTTTTACATTTCTCCATTTTGCTTTTTTTTTTTTTGAGGCTGAGCTTTGCTCTTGTTGCCCAGGCTGGAGTGCAATGGTGCAATCTCAGGTCACTGCAACCTCCGCCTCCTGGGTTCAAGTGATCCTCCTGTCTCAGCCTCCCGAGTAGCTGGGATTACAGGTGTGCGCCACCATGCCCAGCTAATTTTTGTTTTAGTAGAGATGGGGTTTCACCATGTTGGCCAGGCTGGCCTCGATCTCCTGACCTCAGACGATCCACCCGCCTCGGCCTCCCAAAGTGCTGGGATTACAGGCTGAGCCACCGTGTCCCGCCCATTTTGCTTTTTAATATCCAGGAGTAAAACAACAGCAATGACCAGGTCTTTCTTGATTTCTGTTTGGCTTGGTTCATTCAGTACCTGCTTATTGGGCACTTGGTCTGTGCTGCTCTCTCCTCGGCATGGGGATAATACAGGGGACAAAAGAGATGACATCCCTGCCTTCAAGGAGCTTTTGGCCTCCTGCAGGTTGGGGTGAGACAGAAAGACCGTGAAAGTGTGTCATCACTTTTGATCTTCATAACATACCAGCGAGTAGTGGATGGGAGGTATAGGTGGTCTTCTCTAAGGTCATGCAGAAAGTGGCTGGCAGAGGACTAGAATCTTCCGTAGCCACAATGGAAACAAGAGGAATCACAAACAAGGAGGAAGGGGACACCTGAGAGTGTCACAAAGTCCTGAGGTTTTAACACACAGTGACCAGGGAACTCTAGATGCCAGCATCCTACCCCATGGCCATCATTTTATCTCATTCTGTTCACAACCATATGGGGGAAGCAGGCAATGCTTCTTCATTTAAGAGAGGCTCAGAAAAGCTTGCTCAGGTCACACAGCTAGTGGGAAATATAAGAGAGAGGGAGATAGAAGAGAGAGGGGACTCCAAACCCAGTTCCCTTCCTTGTTCCGTCATTTGGTGAAGCTCAGAGGAAGGAGGATGAAACCAAGATTAAAAGGAACTCTGGGCCAGGCTGGGTGGCTCACGCCTGTAATCCCAGCACTTTGGGAGGCTAAGGTGGGGAGATCACTTGAGGCCAGGAGTTTGAGACCAGCCTGGCCAACATGGTGAAACCCCATCCCTACCAAAAATACAAAAAATTAGCTGGTGTGGTGGTGCGTGCCTATAATTTCAGTTACTCGGGAGGCTGAGGCAGGAGAATCACTTGAATCTGGGTGGCAGAGGTTGCAGTGAGCTAAGATCATACCACTGCACTCCAGCCTGGACGGCAGAGTGCGACTTTGTCTCAAAACAAACAAACGAACAAACAAAAACCCCCAAACAAACAAACAAAAACAAAAGAGGCTGGATGCAGTGGCTCATGCCTGTAATCCCAGCACTTTGGGAGGCCGAGGTAGGTGGATCATGAGGTGGGGAGTTCAAGACCAGCCTGGTCAACATGGTAAAACCCCGTATCTACTAAAGAGAAATACAGAAATTAGCTGGGTGTGGTGGCACAAGCCTGTAGTCCTAGCTACTTGGGAGGCTGAGGCAGGAGAATTGCTTGAACCCGGAAGGCAGAGGTTGCAGTGAGCCCAGATCACGCCACTGCACTCCAGCCTGGGCGACAGAGTAAGACTCTGTTTCAAAAAAAAAAAAAAGGACTCTGACTTTCCATACTGACCCACAACATGGTCTGATGCTTGGAGGTTTACAAAGCACTTTGATGCTCCCTTTCCAGTAGCACTGTTCTATCTCTTCTTTTTGTGGTCCGTTAAGGCAGACCTCACCTGTTCTCCAGAAGTGAGCATTTGTATTAGCAGGACATAGGTGGCACATTCAACTCTGTCACTGAGGAGAGTGTTATAAAGGGTCTCTTTACTAAGGTGAAGGCAGGATCTAGGGAAACAAACAAGAGTTGGTGCACTGTCTTGGGTCTTGCAATAATAGCAGGAAGCCATCATCTCCCGAATCTGAAGGGGCAAGAAAGGAGGGATTACTGGACCCATGAAGCATGGTGCTGTATGAAGAAAGCACCTTGGCAGGAGCTGCAACCTTCAGTGGACACACACAGCCAGTGCATGGAGACATGGGAGGGAAGTAGCTGGAAAACGCACACTCTGACCTTATTCTTCTTGCCCTCCAGTCTCCTTCCTGTGCCTCCCATTTGCTGAACCCAACCTAAACCCAGAAGGCAGGGGAGCTTGTTTTTGTCATCTCTAAGGGTCGCCCTCCCAAGGCACAGAGCAGGGTGGAAAAGGTGGAGAGTGGCTATCGAGAGGCAAACAGAAGTGATCCAGCACAGCACATGACCTGGGATTGGTTCAGAGATGGCATGTGACCCAAGCAGACCAATAAGCATCAGTCCTGAGACAGTTGCAGACGGGAAAAAGCCACTCTCTCCTTTTGGGGGTTGCACAGCTGGTGGGATATGAGCCCGTGGCCATCGAACATCTTGCTGCCGCACAAGAGCCTGCCTCAAGGTGAAGCCAACACAGAGGAAAACTGAGTCCAGAAGAGATGAAGAGAGTTGGTAACTTGGTGATATCATTAATTGTGTCCCTGAATCCAGCCATGCCTGAAGGTGAAGGAAGAGCCTATAGATCCTTGTTTTGTTTAACTTGACAGGCGTTGGAATTCTGTCATTTGCACCAGAAAGTGTCCTGACTGACACAGATGCCTGATGCACAGACGCATACAGGTGCTTGACTAACGTCAGGTCAGCATGGAGGTCTTGCAGGTCTGGGCCATGAGAGATACTTGTGAACAACAATCCCTGGGGGTAGTGGGGGTTCTCAGGGATCATTTTAAGCAATGAATCTAAGAATGGGTAGATGTCTCCAAAGGCCACAGCCTTTATGTGAAGTCATGACAACCACCAACATCATATCTACAGCTTTTACGTGCCAGTGGCTGCATTGAATAATGTCACCCTCTGCAAGATCCTCTGGAGGCACCGCATCCCCATTTTACAGATGAGGAGGCTGATCCATAGAGACGTTAAGTCACTTGCCAGAGCCAAGATTTGAAATCAGATATCTTGGCGCTTCTTAACCACCTTCCCCACCCCACTCCCTGCAAACTTCCCCAAGCAAAACAAAGTGAAATCCCAATACACCAGGTCAGACATGGTGGCTCATGACCATAATCCCAGTGACTGAAAGGCTGAGGTGGAGGTTCCCTTGAGGTCAGGAGGCCAGGAGGTTCCCTTGAGACCAACCTGGGCAACATAGCAAGACCCCATCTCTGCAAAATAAAAATTAAAAAATTGGCTGGGAGTGGTGGCACGTGCCTATAGTTCCAGCTACTCAGGAGGCTGCAGTGGAAGAATGGCTTGAGCCCAAGAGTCCAAGGTTGCAGTGAGCTATGATTGTGCCACTGCACTCCAGCTGGGGTGACACAGTGAGACCCTGTCTCAAAAAATAAATTAAATAAAATTCAAAATCCCAATATACCAATATATAAAACAGATACCTTTTTAAAGCTGGCCTGGATTTGGAGGTCAAAGTCAGGGTTCAGAGAACTCAAGCAGAGCTCCCTGAGGTTCACCGTGACACTGCAGAATTCCCTATACCTCCCCATTTGAGTATCACTAAGATAGGCCCATCATGGAGTGTGATGGGGAGGAAGAGAGGTTATTCGAACCAACATTCAAGAAGAACCTCAAACATAGACTTTTTTTAACTATCTTATGGGGGAACACAATTATACGTGCATCACTTTTTGTGGGTGGTGGTTAAAAACCATTGGTTTTATAAAATGTAAACACTTAAAATATACTGCAATGTGTATAATTCTTAATTTGGGCATTTCTCCTCCTCCTCCTTCTCCTCGTCCTCCTCCTCCTCCTCGTCCTCCTCCTCCTCTTCCTCTTCCTCCTCCTCCTCATGCTTCTTCCTTTTTTAAAAGTTGAGGTATAAATTCTCTACCAAAAAGAACCAGGAATGTTTGGAGAAATGGCTGATTCCAGATTTGGATAAGGGAAATATAGATGCACATCTAGCTTGCCAAAAGTAAGTGAGTATACAAAAATTGATGGGAACATGTCAAAAGGACACAGGAGCCAGCTTGAAGGGGCTCCCATTGGCCCAATTTGGCACAATTTGAGCATCAAATGGAATAATGGTAGTAAGAGATTATAGCTTATAGCATAAAATTTTTTATCGATACTGATAAAAATAAGTGTAGAATCCTGACTATGAAATGTAAAAGGAATGATGGAATTAGAAAAATCATCATTTGACAGCTGTCATAGTAACAATGTATTTAGGCAAGCATCACCAATGAATGCTGAAACAGGTGGGTGAAAGTACGATGAGAAACAGGATATTTACATAGACTCAAAGTGTCTTCCCACAAGATATTTATAAATTACAAAGGAAAAACAGTAATTTTACAGTAGAGAAATCTGGCAGACACCATCTAACCAAGTGATCAAAGTGAAAATCACCACATAGATATCAAATGCCTCCTGATGCACTGCACTGAGAATGATGCTTCACTTTGGTGGTATTCCTGCCCACAATGCAGAACCTGACTCAGATCACGAGGAAGCATCAGACAAGCCCAAATCGAGAAGCACTGTTCAAAAATAACCGGCCTTTACTCTTCAAAAATGTCAGGGTCACAAGACAAAGACCAATGAACTGCTCCAGATCAAAGAATGCTAAAAAGACATGACCACGAAACAAAATCCTGGAACAGAAAAATCCATTCATTTATTGTACTCTAAAGGATATTAGTAGGAGAATTGACAACTTTTTTTCTTTGTTTTGAAATGGAGTTTTGTCCTCTCATTGCCCAGGTTGGAATGCAATGGCGCAATCTCAGCTTACTGGAACCTCCGCCTCCCAGGTGCAAGCGATTCTCCTGTCTCAGCCTCCCCAGTAGATGAGTAGGTGGGATTACAGGCATGTGCCACCACACCCGGCTATTTATTTTTATTTTTTTTTTGTATTTTTAATAGAGACACGGTTTCACCATGTTGGCTAGGCTGGTCTCAAACTCCTGACCTCAGGTGATCCACCTGCTTCGGCCTCCCAAAGTGTTGAGATCGTAGGCATGAGCCACAGCGCCCAGCTGACAAAATTTAAATAAGTTATCTAATTAGATAATGCTATTATATCAATGTTAATATCTTGGGTTTTTATAATCTTTTAAGAAAATGTCCTCATTTCTAGGAAATATACGCCAAAGTATTTAGGAATAAAGAGCCATTGGATTTGTAAGTTACTCTTCAATGTTTCAGAAAAAAACAGAGAGAGAAGCAGAGAAAGAATGATATAACAAAGGCAGTGAAATGTTAACATTTGGGGAATTTGGAGAATCTGTGTATGGCAATTCTTTATTCTATTTTGCACCTGAAACTATTTCAACATAAAAAGTTAAAAATAATGCAGTGTTAAAAATATATTTCATACATTGGGATTATTAATGTGATCCCCAAAGGGGCAATTTATGACTAGAGGCAAAGGTCTAAATTGTCATAGGCAAATTCATCATATATATTATTTTATCAGATAAATTGAGCTAATTGTTAATTTGTTAAAGCTGAAGGTTATGACTTGCTTTCAGGTTATTACTAATTATAAACAAATAAGTATACAACTGAAAAAAATTGAAGTGTAACGTACATGTGTTAAAGGACAATTTTGTGTTATGTGTGTGCATGTATATATGTATGTACAAACACACACACTCACACACACATACTACTTCACTAATGCTCATTCCTTATTTAATCCTCCCAGGAACCTGGTCAGGTGGGCATCATTATTTTTATTTTACAAGAATGAAGGAAACTAAAGAAGTTTCCACACTAGCAAGGGACAGAACTCAGATTTGAACCATTGTCCTTGGAATTCCAAAGCCAGTATTTTAAAGCTCTCTGCTACACTAATTATTGATGCTATTGTCATCAACAAATATTGACTGGGTACCAGTTACTTTAAGTCCTTGTGCCCCAGTTTTTTGATTTGTAAAATGGGATGACAACAATACATGCTTAATAAGTTAAGACACGCTAAGTGCTCAGAACAGTGCCTACATATAGTAAATGCTCACATGTGAATTATTGTTATTACCTACTATGCATAAAGCACTGGGAATACCATGAGGTCTAAGATGCCATTCTCCACTCCTGGGGCTACTGTCTATCCAGGAAGCCGTCCCAGGCAATTCACACTGAGGACTGGCCCGTGGATCTCCGGTCCACAGAACCAAACAGAGGGATGCCTTGGAGGGAGCAGCCTTGGCCAGCAGGACAGAAGGCGGCCTCCCCATATTGCTTCTTGGTCTGAGAGGAGCTACTGCACTTATTTGGCAGCCATCCTTTTGGTGATTCCCCAGGCAATCTAGAGCTTATCTAGGCCCTCCATCATCCCCCTGGGTCTGCCACCACCAGTGGAATGGTCTTAGTGAATGAGACTTGGCCTTTTGCCTGGAGATCTCCCCACTGGCCCTGGTGGTCCCTGCCAGGATCAGTGAGTGTCTAATCAGAAAGAGAGAAACTATTCTAAAAGCATCTAAAACTGGTGATTGTAGGAAATTGGATACCCAGGTGATGGAAGAGTGGGGAAACCAAAGAGGCACGACAGTGGGAAGCCACTGCTGTCTTCCCCTCCCCCATGGCTGCAGGAACAAGGGGACAGGTGACGCTACTGCACCCCATGGAAGAGACGCAACCACAGCCTGTAAGCTTCTTCCATTCTCCTACCTGCTGGGCTCTAGGCAGCACCGTCCACCTGACCCTGGGGCCTGGGAAACCCAGCCTGAAGGGCTCGGCGCCAACCTCGACTCCTGATCCACCCACCCACCCACTACCACAACACTCACAGACACAAGGGAGGAGAAGGGTGAGGAATAGATCTCAGGGCACATGAAGCCAGCACTAGCCCCTGCCTTTCCACCTGAGCATTCCAATTACCCACCCTGGCCTGGGCCTGGCACAGATTGGAGTTCCATAAATGGGTTGAACAAATGATTGACTGTTGGGGAAAGAGGGCACAGTGCCTCCCGTCACTGATTTTTTTTTTTTTTTTAAGTGAGTGCCTGGTATAATCACCCTGGACAACTATTGGCAGCAGCTACTAAAGTGGAACGTTTTATGACCTAGCAATTCTACTCCTAAGTGTATAGCTAGCAGAGATGTGTGTGTGTGCTCACTGAAAGACATACACACACACACTGGAGTCATCATAGCAGTGCTTACTGCAATAGCCCCAAACTGGGAACTCCCCAGATACTCATCAACAGTGGAACGGATAAACAAAATGGAATACTGTACAGCAACAAGCACGAACGACCTATAATTAACCTTCATCAAAGTGGATAACTCTCATTAACATGATGTTGAATGAACGAAGCCAGTCACAAAGGAGAATGCACTGCGTGATTCTAGGTATCATAAATAGAAAGGCAGGCAACACTAATGTCCGCTTCAGAAGTCAGGGTAGTGGTCACCCTTGGGGGTGGTGGTGACAGTGAAGGAGTATTTGAGGGGCTTCTGAGGCACTGGCAATGTTCTGTTTCTTCAACCACATGCAGGTTACACAGTGCACTCAGTTTTTGAAATTATGTCAAGTTGTACTTATAATTTGCATGCAGCTTCTTGTACGTAATTCTTTTTTTCTTTTTCTTTTTCTTTCTTTTTTTTTTTTTTTTTTGAGATTGAGTCTCACTGTGTTGCCCAGGCTAGAGTGCCGTGGTGTGATCTCGGCTCACTGCAACCTCTGCCTCCTAGGTTGAAGCGATTCTCCTGCCTCAGCCTCCCGAGTAGCTTGGACTACAGGTGCGTACCACCATGCCCAGCTAATTTTTGTATTTTTAGTAGAGACAGGGTTTTACCATGTTGGCCAGGCTGGTCTTGAACTCCTGACCTCAACTGATCTGCCCTCTTCGGCCTCCCAAAGTGCTGGGATTACTGGCATGAGCCACCATGCCCGGCCTGTAATTCTTTAATAAAAAATGAATACCCTAATGGAAGAACTGTTCTCTTTTCCCACTTCCTGCTTTCTCTAGTGAGCCTCCCTGGAAACCTGATGACGGAGGAGGCTGGGTTCAGAGATGAGAAAGAAATGAACCCAAAGGACTGGGCTCTTTCTGGGTGCCAAGCCCTGTGCTGAACCCTTAGGAGAATGGTCCAGTGACCCATCTGTAACACACAGGCATAACCCTGAGGGGACAGCATCATGGTTATGAGGAATGAGGTTGGAGAGGTGAGGTGACTTGCTTCACATCACACAACGAATAAGTGGCTGGGGCAGGATTTGAATGCAGGTCACCTCCAAACTCCCAAGGCCAGGCTCCTCATCCCTTTGTTCCTCTAAGATCCAGAGGAAACAGGAGACACAGGTAATGACTATGGCTCCTGGTCTCTGATTCTGATTTTTAAAATAGGAACTACCTTGTCAGTGAACAGGCCCCAGCTCTGACGCTTTCTGGGGACTTTGCACCTCTGCCTCATCCTCGCTGGGACTAAGTAATTTCTAGACACCAAAGATGCCTGATGTCCCTCTCTAAATGAGGTCCAAAGGCTTTGTCCTGGCCTAGGTCAGGCCTAGACATGAGTCCCTGTAACTTCAGGAAAAAGAGAACCAAGTTCAACATGAACACCAAGAGAAACCATCCAGCTGGGCTCGGTGGCTTATGCCTGTAACCCCAGCACTTTGGGAGGCCGAGGCAGGTGGATAACTTGAGGTCAGGAGTTCAAGACCAGCCTGGCCCACATAGTGAAACCCTGTCTCTACAAAAAATGCAAAATTTAGCTGGGCATGGTGGTGCACACCTGCAATTCCAGCTACTCGGGAGGCTGAGGCACAAGAATTGCTTGAACTTGGGAGGTGGAGGTTGCAGTGAGCTGAGATCACACCACTGCACTCCAGCATGAGCAACAGAGCAAGACTCTGTCTCAAAGAAAAGAAAAGAAAAGAAAAGAAAAGAAAAGAAAATATCCAAACAGCTCACAGTAGAAAGGAAGGTCAAAGGGAGCCCCCAGATAACAGGGAGAAAAACCGAAAGGTAGATATTAGTAATCACCATCTCAGCTTTTTTTTTTTTTTTCTAAAAGGGTGAATCAGCTGGACGTGGTGGCTCACACCTGTAATCCCAGCACTTTGGGAGGCCAAGACCAGAGGATCGCCTGAGGCTAGGATTTTGAGATCAGCCTGGGCAATATAGCAAGACCCTGTCTCTACGAAACAAAACAAAACAAAAACAAAACAAAAATTAGCCAGGCATGGTGGTGTGCGTCTGTAATCTCAGCTACTTGGGAGGCTGAGGTGGGCAGATCACTTGAACCCAGGAGTTCGAGGATACAGTGAGCTATGATTGCACCACTACACTCCAGCCTGGGCAACACAGTGAGACACTGTCTCAAAAATAAAATAAAATAAAATAATAAAATAAAATAGTGAAGCATAGACAGACTTTCCTTCAATTCTTCAAATGTGCTCTCTTTTCTCTCTGGGCCTTTGCACAAGCTCTTCCCTTTCTAAATACCACTCTTCCCTTGGCCTTTGCTTGGGGGCTAAGGTTGTGGTGGAGTTTGGCTCACCTGGATTCGAATTCAACTCGCTCTTCACATCTCAGCTAAGACCTTACTTACTCCAGGAAACCTTCCCTGGTGCCTTGAAATCTGGTACACCTTGAACTTCTTCCATTACAGCATTTATCACCCTAAATTGTAATGGCCTATATCAGAGTGGAAGCTCCATGTGAGCAGGAACACCATCAGCTTTGCTGCTCACTGCTGCATGTCCAGGACCAAGCACATAGCAGTTGCTCAATAAATATTTGTTGGAAGACTGAAAGAGTCTTTTTCTTTATTTTATTTTTGGTAGAGACAGGGTCTCTGGCAGCCATCAGATGATAATTTTCACAACTTGCCCGTGAGCCTGATTTCCTTTATCTGATATTGTGTTGTTTTTGTTTGTTTTTAGAGACACGGTCTTGCTCTGTTGCCCAAGCTAGAGTGCAGTAGCGTGATCATAGCTCACTGCAGCTTCAAATTCCTGGACTCGAGTGATCCTCTTGCCTCAGTCTCTCAAGTAGCTGGGACTACAGGTGCGTGCCACCATGGCCAGTGGATTAAAATTTTTTTTTTTTTTGTAGAGACAAGGTCTCACTTTATTGCCCAGGCTGGTCTCCAACTTCCGACGTCAAGTGTTTCTGCCACCTTGGCTTCCCAAAGTGCTGGAATTACAGGCATGAGCCACTGCACCTGGTCCCTTTATCTGATTTTTGAGCAGCTTCCCATTTGGGAAAGAAGAGGCCAGGTACTTCTTACTTATGGTTGAAGCTTAATACTTAGAATGGATCAGACCCTGTTGTTCAAAACATAAAATCCCGCAAAAATGCAGGCAGGAACAACATCCCCATAAAGATACTGGAGGCTAAATCAGAGGAAATGGGCCCAGAAAGGTGGAGGGACTGAGTGGGCAGGAAAGGGTGGCCTCTGGACTCACTCAGAGAGGGCGGCCTCACCCACTCTGAGCCCCTTTCTGTTTGTAGCTGTCGAGATAAGCAGAGGCAATTCTCATTGCTTGACAGAGAAGAAATGCCGCTCTGAAGCAGGGTTTCTCAACCTCAGCACTACTGACATTTGGGGCCAGATAATTCTTTGCTGTGGGAGCTGTTCTGTGTATTGAAGGGTGTTCAGCAGTGTAGCGAGTTGAATAGTTTTCTTCCAAAATTCATACCCATCTGGTCTGATTTCAGCCCCACCCTGGGAATAGCTATGTGACCTTCAGCAGGTTGCTTAATTTCTTGGAACCTCAGCCTCCCTGTGAGTAAAACGGGGGTTAATGAAGGTACCTGAATTTCACAGAATCCTCAGGCTAATGAAATGAGATAATGCGTAGACTGTGCTTAGCACAGTGTTGAGCATACAGCTAGCACTCAATAAATAGTAACTGTGACTCTGGAACAAGGGTCTTAGCAGATGTAATTAGCTAAGGATCTCAAGATGAAAGAATTCTGGGTTTAGGGTTGGCTGTAAATCTAATGATGTACAATTATTATTTGTCAATTAAAGAAAAATAAATCTTATGACTGGTGTCCTTATAAGAAGAGGAGGGGACACACAAAGCCACAGGGAAGAAGTCCATGCAAAGATGGAGGCAGAGATTGGAGTGATGTAGCTACAATCTAAGGAATGACAAGGTTGCCAGGAGCCACCAGAAGCTAGGAAGAGGCAAGAAAAGATTCCTCCTAGAGCCTTCAGAGGGAGAGTGGCCATGCAGACACCTTGCCTCCAGACTTCTGGCCTCCGGAACTGTGAGATGATACATTTCTGTTGTTCTTAAGGTAATTCGTTACAGCAGCCCTAGTAAACTAATACACACAGCATCTCTGGCTCCACCCACGAAATGCCAATCTCACCCCCTCAGTTAGGACAAACAAAAATGCCTCAGACATTGCCAAATGTCGCCTGGGGGGAGGGGGCCAAATCTTTCTTGCCAACTCACTGAGAACCCCTGCTCTAACAGTGCGGATTTGTGGAAAAGACACAGCAATGTGGGATAAGCCTGGATTTGAATTTTGGCCCCATCCCGAATGGCTACGTGACCTTGGACAAGTTGCTTAACTTCTCTGAACCTCAGTCTGCGTATGAGTAAAACGAGGCTAATGCAGGTACCTGTATCTCGCAGAATCATTATGCTGATGAAATGAGATAATGTGCAGAAGGTGCTTAGCACAGCGTTGGGCACACAGCTAGCACTCGAGAAATATAGTACCTGAAACAACACTTGTTATAAGTGTTTTTTATTAAGCAATAATAATATTACCTAATTGGTAATAAATATATTAAGAAATAACAATGACAATTAAATTATCATTATTATCACTTAAAGCCTGCAAGCTGACTTAGTTTCTCAGGTAGTAATCTACTATAGACTGCTGCCAAACTGGGGCAGTGGCTCCTCTCAGAGGAGGAGGTGCTGGGGTGCCCATCCTGGTGTCATACTTTCCAAACTGCTGCCTCTTCTTACTTTATCCCATTTGATGGTATATTAGCCTGATGATATCCTTGTAACATGCATAGGGTAAACGCTTAAAATGTCATCCCCACTTTACAGAAGTGGACACTAAGGCACAAAAACATTAAGTTATTACCAAAGTAATTACCAATAGCCAAGCCAGGGCTGGAACCCTGGGCCCTTTAAACACGATCTGCTCCTGACTCCCCTATCTCCAAGGCATCCCCTTTCCCACTTCTTTGAGACACCTGTTACTACCCACCTCCCTTTACAAAGCCTGGCTCCAAGAAAAGAAGCCGATACCCTACAGCTTAGAGTGACTTTATATTCAATAGTCATCTTTTCGAGGGATATTTGCACAGTGAACCTCTGTCTAGAGGGCAAACAGGTAGTTTTTGGAGCTGACGTGAAATCCTCAGGTAGGTGGAGTCCAGGTGTATTTATTAGTCGGGGTCCTGTAGGAAACAGAACCCTACTCCCTTCAGCTGAAGAGACCTTAGTGATGGGACTGTTTACATTCACAGGGGACTGTGAATAAGGGAACCTGCGAAGATGGTTGTGGCACCCAGGGACCAGCAGCATTCCAGGTAATTCTAGGTGAGACGGGGAAGGGGAGGGATAATAAAACCAGAGTCCAGCATGGCTGGCACTGTGCGTGAGGGACAGCCAGACACGAGGTATGATCAAGGAGAGGCTGTGCGCCGCCAAAACTGGGGTGGGAAAGCAGAGAAGAAATACACAGGAAGCTCTCCCTTCCCACCCTCCTGTCTTCTTGGATACCTCTTATTGGCTGAAACCAACCCAAAGTCAGTCGTAAGGGAGCCTGGGAAATGGAGTCCACAGGAACCAGCCTCCCAGGGCTTAGGGCAGGGGGGGACAGGATTATGGCGATGGGGGTTGAGGGAGGGAGCATCACTAGCACACGGATGGGTGGGGTGGTGATTTGAAGGGGTACAGGGAAAATCAGCAGCACAGGCGAAGAGCTGATGTGGTGATAACCATATTTGTATGAACTCTTCTGCTAGGAACAGAACGCCTGGAAACATACTGACTTTGTATTCTTGGTGCTTGCTTTAAAAATCAAACAACTTTGCTTGCTAAGTTGCCAGGACCGAGAAGCAGGCAGAAAGGAGGAGACCTCCTTGGAAGATAATTGAATCTGAAGGAGGTGAAGGGATAAGCCATGTGTTTGTCTAGGGGAAGAGTGTCCAGGCAGAGGAACTGCCGGGATGAAGGCTGGGAGGCAGGAGGATGCCTGTTAACGACTGAGAAACAGCCAGGAGACCAGTGTGACTAGAAAGGACTAAGTGAAGGGGTCGGGGTAGGAGACGAGGTCAGAGAGGAAATAGCTGGGTGATAGACAAGGTCAGCCACAGTAAAGCACTTTGGGTTTTACTCTGAATGTGTTGAGAAGTCATTGGAAGGCTCTGTTAGGAAGAGGCATAATCTAACTTAGGTTTAACAGGATCCCTTTGGCTGTTGTGTGGCGAATGCACTACAGGAGGTGGAGGTGAGAACAAAAGGGGATGAGAATTTGGGATTTGGCAGCATTTCCCTCCCTCCCTTCCTTCCTTCTTTCCTTCCTTCCTTCTTCCTTTCTTTCCCTTCCTTCCCTTCCCCTCTTCTTACTCTTCCTTTTCTTCTCCTCCCCCTTCCCCTCCTCTTTTTCTTCTTTCAGGTGTTTTTTGTTTTTGTTTTTTTGTTTTTTTGAGACAGGCTAACTCTGTTGCCCAGGCTGGAGTGCAGTGGCGTGATCTTGGGTCACTGCAACCTCTGCCTCCCTGGTTCAAGCAATTCTCCTGCTTCAGCCTCCCAAGTACCTGGGATTACAGAAATGTGACACCATACCTGGCTAATTTTTGTATTTTTAGTAGAGATGGGGTTTCACCATGTTGGTCAGGCTGGTCTCGAACTCCTGACCTCAGGTGATCTGCCCACCTCGGCCTCCCAAAGTGCTGGGATTATAGGCATGAGCCATTGCGCCCGGCCTCGTCTTGCAGTTTTATTGACCTACAACAAACTGCAGAGTGAGGAGATAACTGCAATAATGTAGACAAAAGATGATGGTGGCTTGGACTGGGGTGGTTGTAGTAATGAGAAGAGGTCAAGTTCTAGCTTTACTCTGAAGGTTGGGCCAGTGGGATCTGCTTATAGATCAGATGTGGAGGTAGAGAAAGAGGAGAGTTAAGAGTTAGTCAAGGATTACTCCCAGGTTTGTTGGAAGGAGTAATGAAGTTGTCCTGGAAGGATGAAGTTGTCAGATACTGAGATGGGGAAGAATGGGTTTGGAGGGAGGGGGAAAGTCATGAGTTTAGTGGAGGTATGTTAAGTTTTACGTGTCCATTACACATGCAAGTACAGATGTTGAGTAGGTGATTAGATGTAGACAAGGCTGGAGTAGAGAAGACAACATGTTTATTTCTTTGCTTTACAGCTTTATTGAGGTGTAATTGAAATAAAACAAACTGCAGGTATATAAATATTGCACAGTGTACAACTTGATAAAGCTTTTTTTTTTGAGAGGGAGTCTCGCTCTGTCACCAGGCTGGAGTGCAGTGGTGCAATCTTGGCTTACTGCAACCTTTGCCTCCCTGGTTCAAGTGATTCTCCTGCCTTAGCCTCCCAAGTAGCTGGGACTACAGGCGCACGCCACCACACCCAGCTAAGTTTTGTATTTTTAGTAGAGACAGGGTTTCACCATGTTGGCCAGGATGGTCTAGATCTCTTGACCTCGTGATCTGCCTGCCTTGGTCTCCCAAAGTGCTGGGGTTACAGGCGTGAGCCACCACACCTGGATGATAAGTTTTGATATGTGTTTACACCCATGAAATCACTCCCAAAAGTTTCCTTGTGCCCCTGTGTGATCCCCTCCACCATATTCCCTGCCCCCTCCATATCCCAAGCAGCCATTAATCTGCTTTTCATCATTGTAAATTAGTTTACACTTTCTAGAATTTTATACAAATAGAATTGTACAGCACATACTCTTTCTAAAATCTGACCTCTTTCACTCAAACTATTTTGAGATTTATGCATGTTCTTGCCTGCATCCATAGTTCATTCCTTTCCCCCCCTTTTTTTTTTTTGGATGATGTATAGCATTCCATGGCTCATATATATGTGTGGATTTGTTTCTGGACTCTATTTTATTCCATTGATCTATTGTTGATTTGTCACCAATGCCATGCTGTCTCAATTACTGTAGCATTATAACAAGTCTTACAGTCAGGTAATGTAAGTCATTCAAGTTTGCTCTTCCTCTTCCTTTGTTCTTTCTTCTAAAGTTGTTTTTTCTTTGTTCTTTGAATTTCCGTGTGGCTGTTAGAATCAGCTTATCAATTCACAAAAATAAAGTCTGATGGGATTTTAATTACAATTGCATTGACTCTACAGATTAATTACAGGATAACTGTATAGCTTAATATTTAGCGCTGTGATCCATGAAGGTGGTCTCTCTCTCTCTCTCTGCAGTACAGGCATTTTAGCATTTTAAATTTGTGTCTAAATACTGCTTTGGATGCATACTATTGATTTTAATATATGGTGTTTAATTTTTATTCAATTTAAAGTACTTTCTAATTTCCTTATTGATTTTTTTAACCTATTTGTGATTTGAGTGTGTTATCTTGTTTCTAAATATTAGAGGTTTTTCCAAATGTCTTTGTTTCATTTCTAATTTAATTCTATTGCGGTGAGAGAACGTACTTTGTATGGCAAGTACTTTTAAATGTATTGAATTTATTGTTTTACAAATATTGTCTTCTTAGTAATGTTCTGTGTGCACTTGGAAAGAATGTGAGTTCTGCTGTTGTTGGGTGGAGTGTTTTAGAAATGTCCATTAGGACACTTCAGTTAATAAAGCTGCTCAAGTCTTCTATTTCCTTACTTATTTTTATGTCCATTTAGCCTATCAGTTTTTGAGAGATTGGTGTTGATATCTTTGAAATCTTTAATTGTGAATTCGTCTGTTTGTTTCTTCTTGCAGTTCTATTGGTTTTTGCTTCATGGATTTTGAAGCTCTCTTATTGGATGCATAAATATCATGTCTTTATGAATTCATCCCTTTATTATTATAAATTGACCCTCTTTATTACAGGTAATATCCTTTGTTCTGAAATCTACTATGTCTGATATTAACATAATTACTTCACCTTTCTTTAGTGTTTGTATTATTGTTTGACTAGTGTTTGTATCTTTTTCCCTTTTACTTTTAACCCACTTGTGTCTTTATATTTAAAGTGTATTTTTTATAGGCAGCATGTATTTAGGTTTTGCTTTTTCATTCAATCAGATAAGCTTTGCCTTTTAATTAGAATGTTTAGACCAATTACGTTTGATGTAATTATTGATATGGTTGGATTTTAATTTACCATCTTGATATTTTCTACTTATTCTTTTTTAAAAACAGCTTTATTGATATATAATTCACATACTTAACAATTCACCCACTTAAAGAGTAAATTCAGTGACTGTTACTATATTCAAAAGTTGTGCATCTATCACCCCAATCAATTTTAGAACGTTTTTCTTACCCCAGAAGAAACTCCACATGCCTTATTCATCACTTATCCCTCATTTTCCCTACCCCAGCCATAAACAACCACTAATCTATTTCTTGTCTCCATGTATCTGCTTATTTTTGACATTTCATATACATAAAATCATACAATATGTGGTCCTTTGTGATTTTCTTTCTTTTTACTTATCGTAATGTTTCCACGCTTTGTCCTTGTTGTATGTATCCATACTTCATTCGTTTTTTATTGCCAAATAATATTACATTTTATAGATACAACATTTGTTCATCTGCTCATCAGTTGATAGACATTTGTGTTGTTTCCACTTTTTGGTCAGTTTAAATAATACCACTGTGCACATTCATGTACAAGTTCATGCATGGATATGTGTTTTAATTTCTTTTGAGTAGATCCTAGGAGTAGAATTGGTGGATCATATGGTAACTCTATGTTTAGCCTTTTGGGAATGACCAAACTTTGTTTTCCAAAGGAGCTGCACCATTTTCCATTCCCACCAGCAGTTTATGAGGGTTCCAATTTCTCCATATTCTTACTGATACTTGTTTTTATCTGTCTTTTTAATTATATATGTTTTATTATATATTATGCTTCCATGATGACTAATGATGTTGGGCATCTTTTCATGTGCTTATTGATCACTTGTATATCTTTTTTGGAGAAATGTCCATTCAAATCATTTGCTTATTTATTTATTACTTTTTTGAGACGGAGTTTCACTCTTGATGCCAGGCTGGAATGCAATGGCGCGATCTCGGCTCACTGCAACTTCCGCCTCCCGGGTTGAAGTGATGTCCGCCACCACACCTGGCTAAATTTTGTATTTTTAGTAGAGACAGGGTTTCACCATGTTGGCCAGGCTGGTTTTGAACTCCTCACCTCAAGTGATCTGCCCGCCTCAGCCTCCCAAAATGCTGGGATTACCGGCGTGAGCCACTGCGCCTGGCCTATTTGCTTATCTTTTAATTATTGAGTTGTAATAATAGTTCTTTATGTATCCTGGATATAAATCTCTCATCATATATATGATTTGCAATTTTTCTCTCATTCTATGGATTGTCTTTTCACTTTCTTGATGGTGTTCTATGAAGCACAAAAGTGTTTAACAAGTCCAACTTATCTATTTTTTCTTTATTGCTTTGCTTCTATTTGTTCTTTTTATGTTTTCCTTTTTCTGCCTTCTTTTGGATCCATTCGAATATTTTATAATTCCACTTTATCTCCTTTGTTGACTTAGCTGTATTAGTTTCATAGGCTATTGTGATATATTGCCACAAACTTTGTGGCTTAAAACAACACAAATTTATTCTCTTATAGTTCCAGAGGCCAGAAGTCCAAAATGGGTCTCACTCAGCAGGGCTGTATTTTCTTTAGAGGCTTACGGGGAGAATTCTCCAGTTTCTAGAGCTTCATTCCTTGCATTGTCTCCTAGGCCCTCTCCTCCATCTTCAAAGTCCACAGCACAGCATCTTCAAGTCTCTGTTTGCTGAGGTTGTCACATTGCTTTCTCTCTTCTGTAGTGGAATCTCCTTCTGCCTCCCTCTTGTAAGGACACTTGTGATTGCTTTTAGGGCCCACTTACATAATCCAGGATAACCACTCCATTTTAAGACCTTTAACTTAATCGCTAAAATTGTTAAGACCTTTTCCCCCTTTACAAGGTAATATTCATAGGTTCCAATGATTAGAACCTGGATATCTTTGTGGGCCATTATTCTGTCTACCACGTTGTCTAGACATTCAGTCTAGAGTTAAAGCTGCTCTTTTAGTTTTATGTCTTTGCTGTGTCATTTTTGTCATTGCTTTGGGGTTTATGGTACATTTCTTTAACTTAGTACAGTCTATCTTCAAGGGTTATTATACCACTTTATGTATAGTGTAAGAACTTTATACCGTCACACTCCCATTTCTCCTCTACTATCATTGTCATACATTTCACTTATAAACTCTACAATGTAAATGTTTTTTCTTTCTTTCTTTCTTTCTTTCTTTTGAGATGGAGTTTTTTGCCCTTGTCACCCTAGCTGGAATGCAATGGCCCGATCGCGGCTCACTGCAACCTCTGCCTCCTGGGTTCAAGCAATTCTCCTGCCTCAGACTCCCAAGTAGCTGAGATTACAGGCATGTGCCACCACGCCTGGCTAATTTCATATTTTTTTTTAGTACGGACGAGGTTTCACCATGTTGGTCAGGCTGATCTCAAACTCCTGACCTCAAGTGATCCACTGGCCTCTGCCTCCCAAAGTGCCGGGATTACAGGCATGAGCCACCATGCTTAGCTACAATGTAAATGTTGTAAACTCTATAAGCCATAATTTTTGTTATATAAACAGTTATTTATCTTTCAAAGAGAATTAAATAATGAGAGAAATATATTTACTTATCCACTTAATTACCATTTCTAGTGCTCCTCGTTTCTTTGTGTTGATCCAGATTTCCATCTGGTATCATCTTCTTCCTGTCTGAAGGACGTCCTTTAACATATCTTGTATAGTGAAGCTCTTCTGGCAACAAATTCTTTCAAGCTTTTGAATATCTGAAAAAAATATTTATTTTGTCTTTATTTTTAAAGGATATTTTTGCTGTGTAAAGTATTCTAGTTTGACATGTGTTTTTTTTTCTTTCACAACTCTACCAGCTTGAATTGTTACCTATAAGAAATCTGCTATCATTTTAATCTTTGATTCTTTGTATATACTGTGTCTTTTTTTTTTTTCCCTGGCTGCTTCTAAGGTTTTCTGTTTATCCCTAGTTGTAAGCAATTTAGTTATGATTTCTTTGGTGTCATTTTCCTCATGTTTATTGTTATATGAGGTTGGTTGAGCTTCTTAGATCTATAGGTTTGTAATTTTCATCAAATGTGGAAAAATTCAGCCATTATTTCTTCAAATATTTTTTCTGTCTCCTCCTCACTTCTGAAGATGAGCTGGATCAAGGAAAGACACTACAAAGGAAAATATCAAGAGAAGGCAGTACAAAGGAAAATATACTAAGCTTCTTACATTTTAGACATGCACATTTGCATAGTCAGGCCTTTAATCTAGGAAAATAATAACCCAGAGCTTGCTCCATGCCTGGTACATGGTTAAATGTAATCTCAATGAACTCTTCCAATACCTTAGTGGGAATGGCTTTGGATGGATAGGAGAAGGACTGGGATGGGAAGGAATGAGTAACGATTAAAGGTGCAAGCTTTTGGCTCTAGCTCTGCATGTCACCTGCTGTTTGACTAAGTAATTCACATCGCCTCTCTGGCTTTCACTTCCTCACCTATACAAATGAGGTGAGTAATAGTGTAACTGGCCGAGTCCAGCTGGTCGCCGCTTGGAGGCCAAAAACATGAGAAGAGAGTTGTGGTGAAAGGAAAGCAACTTTATTCAAATGCTAGCAGTTGGGGAATGGCCAGGCCCATGCCTCTGAAAGACCATTCTAACTTTCTGAGCTGAGTGAAGGGGTTTAAGAAGGAAAAAGGTGAGGGAAACACACGGGAGTGGTGCAGCAGGAGGTCCTGTTATCTTGAGTCATCGCCTGTCTGGAGGACCGGTTTGCATCATCCTGACTGCAGTAGTGGTGGGCTAACTGCTCCTAACTCCCCCTAATCAGAGGGTTCCGCAACTGGGTCTCTCTGCCTGGCTTGTTTCAAAATCGATCCCTGGAATTTCTAAGCAAGCACAAAATTAGATAAGCGAGTACTGTTCATAGAAGTGGCTGGTGGGAAAAGGCAAAACAAAAAGTTTCAAAGTATGTTTCCAGGCTGGAAGCAAGAAGGGAAAAATGTTTTAAAACACATTTTGAGGCTGGGATACTTGGGTACAATAGTACTTATTTTACAGGGTTAGGGGACAAAGCACTCGAATGTTGGCTGTTATTACTATTATTTTTTTGTTTGCCAACATTTGAAATATCCCTTTTCCTTACTAACTCAATTCTTCCTTAACATCGATTAAAGCAATATATGTTGCTCAGCTGTGACAGACTCTACTGATTGAGGATTGAGCCAGGATCTGTTTATTTCCTTTTTCAGATCCACGTCTCTGGAGCTCTCCCTGGGATATGGAGGTTTTCAGGATTAATAACTGGATGAGATACCCAGCTCAGATCAGCCTCAGTCTCCTTTTCCCATCTTGCTTTTCTCCCCTCCTCTTCTCCACTCTGTTGCCTCTGGATTTTCCAGGGTAGAGCCCGAGAGAACAAGGGGAGACGTTAAGAGGCAGAGGAGGTCTCACATGACAGCAGTGATTTCGGGCTTATGCTCTTGTGACCAGCTTGTGCCCCAAAGCTTCTCACTCCCAAGGTCTACTGTGGGTTCCCTAATGATTCTGCCACTGATGAATCCCACTGATTCCCTGATCCCACAGTGTTTTTTCTTAAGATTCCTCTTGATCTTCTGCATTTTATAATATGCCTCCATCCTCTTTCTGTGAAGACATCTGACCTGTGAAAATCCTTTATCTTGCCCCATCTTGGTGTCAGAGCAGCCTGCTCCCTGGGAGCCCTTGTCCCTGCCTCCCGCTCAGATGTACATATCCCTCCAGCCTCTACTTTTAACTTCTTGGGGCATAAGGCAGATGTCAGCCCCTTGCCCCCAAACTCCAGAGCCTCAATAAGCTCATCTGGTGACAGTCTGGAGACCCCTCATTTGGTATGTGAAACCCCTCCTGTAGTAACCCCTCCTATGCCTTTCCTTACAGAGAAAGTCCACAGTACTAGGACAGCTGTCGCCAAAGGAGTTGTCACTTCTCAATGGTGTACTAAGAGCAGGGCAGCGGGAGGTTCTACCTACGGTGTAGGAAATAATTTAGAATTGCAATGTGCATAAAGACCTTTAAAACAATAATAAAATCAACCAAAAGTTGGTCTTTTAAAAATTATTACTAGGTGTTGGCAATTCTAAACAATGTCAGCAACAAAATTCTCCTCCCCCCAAAAATCATGTGTGGGTCTAAGTCCTAAATAACTGCTACAGTTAATGTTGAGCTTTTATGATACACATTTTGGCTTCAAATTGGCATATTTCGATTCAGAGAACTCCTTGCTATACAATCATCCCCTGAAACTCACAGACTCATTTACACTCATTTATTTTGTGAATAAGTTCCTATAGGTTTGGAAAAGTTTGGGCTTGTTTTGGGTAAAGTTCTCATCTCCAGCTCCTGTGGTATAACATATTCTTGCATTTGAACAATGGTTCAAAATAAGTGATGATAGTACAGTGATTGCAAAGACAAAGAAATGGAACTTGAGTTACTTCAGTTTTGTTATTCTGTGTGACTTTTTTGGAATTTTAATTTGTGTTTTAAAGCTAAGGCAGTGGCCGGGTGCGGTGGTTCACGCCTGTAATCCTAGCAGTTTGGTAGGCGAAGGCGGGCAGATCACGAGGTCAGGAGTTCGAGATCAGCCTGACCAACATGGTGAAACCCCGTCTCTACTAAAAATACAAAAATTAGCTGGGTGTGGTGGCATGTGCCTGTAATCCCAGCTACTCAGGAGGCTGAGGCAGGAGAATCGCTTGAACCCGGGAGGCAGAGGTTGCAGTGAGCCGAGATGGCGCCATTGTATTCCAGCCTGGGCAACAGAGTGAGACTCCATCTCACAAAATAAATAAATAAATAAATAAAAAATTAAGGCAGTGATGGAAGCAATTCAAGTGTCCATCAACGGATGAATGGATAAACAAAATGTGGTATATCTATACAACAGAATATTATTAAGCCTTAAAAAGAAAAGAAATTCTGACACATGCTGCCATACAAATGAACCTTAAAGACATGCTAAGTGAAATAAGCCAGTCACAAAAAGATGACAGTGTATGACCCTGCTAATGTAAGGTACCTAGAGTAGTCAAATTCATAGAGACAGAAAGTAGAACTGTGGTTGCCAGGAACTGGAGGGAGGGGGAAGCAGGTATAGAGTTTTATAATGAATATAGAGTTTCCATTTTGCAAGACAAAAAAATTCTGGGGATTGGTTGCACAACCATGTGAACATACTTAACACTACTGTATTGTACATTTAGAAGTGGTTAAGATGGGCTGGGCGCTGTGACTCACGCCTGTAATCCCAGCACTTTGGGAGGCCGAGGCCGGCGGATCACGAGGTCAGGAGATCGGGACTATCCTGGTTAACACGGTGAAACCCCGTCTCTACTAAAAATACAAAAAATTAGCTGGGCGTGGTGGCGAGTGCCTGTAGTCCCAGCTACTCGGGAGGCTGAGGAAGGAGAATGGTGTGAACCCGGAAGGGGGAGCTTGCAGTGAGCCGAGATCGCACCACTGCACTCCAGCCGGGGCGACAGAGCGAGACTCCATCTCAAAAAAAAAAAGAAGTGGTTAAGATGGTAAATTTTACAGGCCGGGTGTGGTGGCTCAAGCCTCTAATCCCAGCACTTCGGGAGGCCAAGGCGGGTGGATCACGAGGTCAAGAGTTTGAGACCAGCCTGACCAACATGGTGAAACCCCGTCTCTACTAAAAATACAAAAAATTACTCAGGCATGGTGGCAGGTGCCTGTAATCCCAGCTACTCGGGAGGCTGGGGCAGGAGAATCGCCTGAACCCAGGAGGTGGAGGTTGCAGTGAGCTGAGATCACGCCATTGCCCTCCAGCCTGGGCAACAAGCGTGAGAATCCATCTAAAAAAAAAAAGATGGTAAATTTTATGTTATTATTTTTTTCTTTTTCTTTTCACCTGCCTCAGCCTCCCAAAGTGCTGGGATTTAGAGGCGTGAGCCCCTGCGCCCGGCCATGTTATTTATTTTTTAACCACAATTTTTAAAACATGTAAAGCAGCCTGACCAGCAAGGTGATCCAAACAATATTTTTGTTTGGCAAATGCAAATTTTAGTTCATACATGTAATATGTTACCAAATTAGAATAATATCTTTAAGATTGAAATTTATTCTTTGTGTTGGTTTGAGTCCTCCAAACCAAGATAAAATTAGACATGAAGAGATCTCTTTCTTGGGGAAAGCGTCTGTGATGGACAAAGGAGAGGAAGCTGGAGTAGACAAGGACAGCCTCCTACTGTGATGACATCTGGGAGAGGACGGGGTGAGGGCCAGGGAGCAGGCATCCCAGATCAAAGCACGGCGCTAACAAAGTTCCAGCCAGCCTGATCGGGAGTCTTTGAGTCCATGATGCCAATTAGGCCAGGTACAGTGGCTAATGCCTGTGATCCCAACACTTTGAGAGGCTGAGGCAGGAAGATCGCTGAAGGGTAGAGTTCCAGACTAACATGGGCAACATAGCGAGACCCCCATTTCTACAGAAAAACAAAAAACAAAAAACAAAACAAAACAAAAAACAGAGAGAGAAAGAAAAAAAAATTAGCCAGGCATGGTGGCATGCCTCTGTAGTCCCAGCTACTCCGGAAGCTGAGGTGGGAGGATCGATTGAGCCCAGGAGTTCAAGGCTGCATTGATCTATGATCGTGCCACTGCACCGCACTCCAGCCTGGGCAGCAGAGTGTGATCCTGTCTCAAAAAAGTAAAAATAAACTCTCCCTTCCAAAAAAAAGAGAAGAACAAAGTTTCCAATTAGATGTGTCCCCTGGGGCCATTTCTCTCTCCACACAAAATAGATGACCAGCCGCACCACCAATTACAACTCTGCCAGTTGGGAAGCTTTCCCTCTCTACTGTCTTTCACTACCTTTCGTGAAGTGGTTGTAATGCAGCCACTGTCCGTTTTTGGCTTCCAAGCCAGCCCCCATCTGTAAACTGAGCTCAAGCCTTTGCCTTCTCTTCCAGGTGGTCATGAACTCCCCAAGCCCCTGCAAATATAGTCATAAATTTGAGCTAGGGGACGGATCCTGGTGCAAATGCGGTGAGTGCCATGTTGGTCTGGGCTACCTGCTCATGCAGCTTACTCATGCTCTCTGGTCCTGCTGGAGCCCAATCCTGGATTAACCATTTCCATTTGCAATGGACTGAGGCCGGGCCTGTCCTACTTAATAACTCAGCTGGTAGAGGGCAGGACTGGATGCATGGTCACTTGGTACCCCATATATCCAGTGTTCTGTCTCTACCAGGGTATAGTAACAGGCCAGGAGTTATTTCTCAAAAGACACGCAATTCTCTGCTGTGGATTGCATGGTCTTGTTTCAGAATCCTGGGTCCTTTGTTGTGATTCTCCTGCTGGGTCTTGCTTTAAAATTCCTGCTGCATCTTTTTCCACCACTGACACCCCCGATGCCATAGAGTCTGTTGTATCACACAGCTCAGTTGGCAGGGCTGTTTGCATCATAGCCTCGACTTGCTACAGAGCCCGTTCTTGCTCTGGGTTCACTTGGAGCTGGCATCTATTTATGTCACCTGGGGATAGCATCCATTTGTGTCACCTTGTATATGGACATATTAAGTATTGCTAAATGTGGTCTGCATTGTCCCTAGAACCTAAAGAGGCCTACCGCCAGAGAGAAGGTGGTAGGGCTCCAGCTCTCTGCTGTCATCTCCAGTGATTCTACTCTGGCTCCAACCTTGTGCACCCTGAGCAGCAAAACAAAAACCCTCCCTCAGATCTAGGGAGTGCCTGTTAATGCTAATGCATGCCCCTTGCAGGGGAAGGGGGCTGACCTGCACCCCAAACACTTTATCACAGCTTGCTTTCTAAGCACATCCAGAGCTCACCCTCCCTAGGAGAAGTCTCCCCGTCCTGCCCTCTGTCCTCTTTCATCCCGATGGGGAGCAGAGAGAGAGCTCCCGTGTTGCCTCCCTGATCCTTACCATGTCCCACATCAGCGTAGAAGTTAACAGCATGGACTTTGGGTTCCACCGGAGCTTGATTCCATTCTTGAGTGGAATGGAACCTAAGCTACTCCATTCCTTCGTTTTCTGATCTGTAAGATGACGGCAATAATACCAATTGTACCAGACTGTTTTGAGGATTTAAGGAGATGACTACGATGCACAGTGTGACGCATGATGTTGCTGTCAGCACCCCAGGTTCCAGCGGCTTGTTTAGAGGCTGTTTCACTCATTTAATTGGAAGCTCCTTGAGGATCAGAATGGTCTTTCCCAGGTATTCCCCCTAGGATACTAAGGACACAGTAGATATTCAGTAACTATTTAGGGATGTCTCTTGAATGTATACCCATTTTTATCAGCCACGTTTTTTCCTTCCAGAAATGCAGGATGTTAATATCTGAGAAGGAGCTGCTGTTAGCATGTAGGAAGCACCAGGTGGTGAACAGAGCAGGGGCCTCCCAGTGGGACAGAGGAAGCAGGACACTCTGATAAAACGTGTTAATTTTCTGGGCCCCAGTTTCCTTATTGGGAGAATGGAGAGATTGATAGATACCATTACAAGGTTGTGGCGAAGGTTTTCATAAACTATGCTTAACACGCTGCCAAAGACACAGTAAGTGCTGCGAAACAGCAGCTGCTATTATTACTATCAATTTAAGAGTTATTGTTAAAGAAGTGAAACTGAACGCGCTTAGGTGTGCGCTCAGGGCCAGCAACCTGGCTGGGTCCGCACGGAGACGGGCGGGGCAGCGCGGGGAGGGGCCACCAGAAGCCCCACCCCTTTTCTCGCGTCCGGTCGCCCGGGCAACTCGCCACCGCGTCGCAGCCGGAGTGACGCGTGGCCGCCGGCACTCGGAGCTCCTGGGCACACGGCATTGGCAGGGGCCGCTTCGGCAGAGTGATGACTGATGATGAGTCCGAGAGCGTCCTCTCCGACTCCCATGAAGGGTCGGAGCTGGAGCTGCCTGTTATCCAGCTGTGCGGGCTGGTGGAGGAGCTCAGGTACCGCGGCCCGCGCCTGGGGGCCGCCCCTCTTCCTCCTGGGCCCTCCTCCCCGGGCGGCTTCGGACCTGGGGACCAGCATGGACAAGATCCAAGCCCTCACTGAGCACTGGGGAGACTTTGCCTCTTTACTCCTGCGAGTAAAGAGACTTTACTCTTTACTCCACCACCACTGAGCCGACAAGCCGTTGGTGGAGCTAGAACCTGGTGGTGGGGCGAGGGGATGAGGCCGGTGGTGGGAAGCCCAGAGGGTGATTGGGGAAGTGAGAATTTCAGCCGGATGAGTCTCTCTCGTGCCAGACGGTGTGCTTAGCTGATCCACAATTCTACAGCGGCAATTTGGACCAGGTGACTTCTAAGCCCTTTTCTGATGCTAAGATTCTGTGATAAGGCCGGGCGCGGTGGCTCACGCCTGTAATCTCAGCACTTTAGGAGGCCGAGGCGGACGGATCACTTGAGGTCAGGAGTTCGAGACCAGCCTGGCCAACATGGTGAAACCGCATATCTACTAAAGATACATAAATTAGCCAGGCGTGGTGGCGCGTGCCTGTAATCCCATCTGCTCTGGAGGCTGAGGCAGGAGAATCACTTGAACTTGGGAGGGGGAGGTTGCAGTGAGCCGAGAACCCCAGCCTGGGCAAGAGAGGGACTAAGTGACTAAGCCTCAAAAAAAAAAAAAAAAAAAAAAAAAAAAAAAAAATTCTATGATAAAACTAACACGGCAGCAGAATAGAAAGCAAGCTATTGAGATGGTTTTAGTATGAGGCAATGTGTGCCTGAACCTGGATATAAGCATGGAGATGGACAGTAAAGAATGGCCCAATAGTCTGCGTTTATTTTATTTTATTTTATTTTGCAGTCTGCTTTATATCTACTACTATAGCAAGTAAATTGGATATAAAGATTCCATGATGTAGTTAAGATTAGTTGTACAACTTACTGGTCTTGCACAGAATATCCTAGCTCTAGCAGCTGACTAGATGTTACTTCTATACATCTACAAATACTTTAGGTCAGAACTGAGGTATTATTACTAATAGCTCTCATTTTTGAGTGTTTCTATGTACCGTGCATTTACATATATGATCTTATATGATGACACTGCAACCCTAGGAAGTGGGTAAGGAAACAAAGACACAGAGGTGAAGTCACTTCCCTAAGTTCACACAGTTAGTCAGTGGTAGTGCTGGGATTCAAACTCAGGTGTGACTCCACAGACTACGTACACCTGGAGCATGATATATGCTGAAAAAGCAAGCTACTTTGATAGATTGTGTTTTCCATTCAGGCTTTTCCACTAGTTTGTTTTGTTTTGTTTTGTTTTTGATACGGAATCTCACTCACTCTGTCGCCCAGGCTGAAGTACAATGGCATGATCTCGGCTCACTGCAACCTCCGCCTCCCAGGTTCAAGTGATTCTCCTGCCTGAGACCCCCGAATAGCTGGGATTACAGGCACCTGCCACCACACCCAGCTAATTTTTGTACTTTTAGTAGAGATGGGGTTTCACAATGTTGATCAGGCTGGTCTCAAACTCCTGACCTCAGGTGATCCACCTGCCTCGGCTTCCCAAAGTGCTGAGATTACAGGTGTGAGCCACCACACCTGGCCCCACTAGTCTTAAAATTCAGCCAAACAGGAATTATTAAAAGTAGTAGCAAAAACTGCAATTACTTTTGTACCAACCTAATAGATTAATAACACATGAAAACATCAAAGTTGTTCTCTCTCTCTTATATACATATACATACATATGTGTGTGTAACACACACACACATACACACATATGAGAAGTTAAGAAGTTAAAAAGGTTATAATCTTGGCATATACAGGATAAACTAGGTATGTTATCTCTTCCTCTGTTCAAAGTTTTCCAGAGTTTATGATAAACTTCCGGTTGATACTTTTCATCTATTGGGTACTGGAAATAAAAGAACTGAAAAACATAAACCAAAGGAAACATCTGAAGATTGTGGATGTGTTTAACTTCAAGAATATAGTAATTCAGGTTGGGCACAGTGGCTATTATTGCCTGTAATCTCAGCACTTTGGGAAACCAAGTGGGAGGAACACTTTAGGCCAGGAGTTCACGACCAGCCTTGACAACATAGCAAGATACCACCTCTACAAAAAAAATTTTAAATTAGCCAGGCATGGCATTGTGCACCTGCAGTCCTAGCTACTTGGGAGGCTGAGGCAGGAGGATTGCTTGATCCCAGGAGTTCAAGGTTACAATGAGTGCAACAGAGTAAGAACCTGTCTCTTAAACAAATAAAAAAAATATATATGTATATATAATATATAGTAATTCAGAAATAATCTCCCACATGGGTTCAATGGTACTTGAAGATGAAACCTATGAGAATTTTCAATGTAATACTAGTGTTCTGAATTTTGTGGCTCATTAAACATATTAATAAAAATATCAAATATATAGCACTTACTATGTGTCAGGCACTGTGCCAGAGGCTTTGTCTTCCTTATTGGAACCCTAAAAGTTAAGTGCTATTCTTATACCCATTTTATAGGTGAGGAAACTAAGGCACCAAGAGGCTAAGGGGTTTTGCAGGTCCACTAGTTATTAAACACTAGTTATTTGAGGTTTAAACTCTTATTACTAGAACTTACTCAGGTACCCTGTCTTGCAGCTATGTCAACTCTGCTCTCAAAACCGAGACTGAGATGTTTGAGAAATATTACGCTAAACTGGAGCCCAGGGATCAGCGACCTCCACGATTATCAGAAATTAAAATATCAGCAGCAGATTATGCACAGGTACACAATGGAGATCTAGATCATTCTTTTTTTGTATGTCACCTTAAATGCAAGTGGTATTTGTATATCTGCCTTTGGTGCGCCCTCTGTGGCCAATTGACCATGGGACCTTCTCCCTGTTTTACTTTTGATTTTTCTTTGCCCTCTAGGGTTTCTCTTTCAAGTGACTGTGAAAGAAATTGGGTTCAGTTAATAGTGGATTGATTCTCCCAGCATATCTTAGTTTACTTGAAAGAATTCCCTTTGGCTAGGTGCAGTGGGTCAGGCCTGTCCCAGTGCTTTGGGAAGCTAAGGTGGGAGGATCACATGAGACCAGGATTTCGAGACCTGCCTGGGCAATGTTGCAAGACCCCATCTTTACAAAAGAAAATTCTTAAATTAGCCAGATGTGGTGACATGCACCTGTAGTTTTAGCTACTTGGGAGGCTGAAGTGGGAGGATTGCTTGAGCCCAGGAGTTTGAGGCTGCAGTGAGCTGTGATCACACTGCTACACTCCAGCCTGGGAAACAGAGCAAGACTCTGTCTCAAAAAAATTAAAAAAAAAAAAAAAAGAATTCATTTAAATTGAGGGACTCAACTGTTTACAAGGCCCAGCCAGCCACCTAAATGAGGAAAGTGGGCCTAGCACAGGCCCTTGTCTCAAAGGGGTTATCTGTGTAGGCTTATCCTTTGAGGGCCAAGGAAACCCATATGTACCCTGGACCACCCACTTCTGACCTTTGCCTTAAATGCATAGAAAGTCCAAGATGTTTGTTTGTCTGTTTTGCTGAACACAGTCCCCCACGGATGCAGTTTCTTTCCTGTGTTCAGCTCAGGAAGTACCTCTGAGCTTTCCCCTGTCTTTGACTTGAATGCTAGTCTGTAGCAGGTTCACAGCCTTTCCACCTTCAAGACGTTTACCCTTATTTATTTTCACTTCATTGTCAAACATAGGCCTTTGAAGTATTTAGTGCAGGGGCTTAGGATGACTTGAGAAATAAATGTCAGCTCAGGCCTAATATCCAGCATCCTTTTACCACGAATTTGTTCTCCCTGGCTGTCACTCTGGGGAACTTCTAGCAGGTCAGAGGATCATTCTGATGCCTATCTTGGGCTGGTTCATTACCAATTCCTCTTTGACAATGGCTTTGTTTCTCTTGGGTTGCAGTTTCGAGGCAGGCGTAGATCCAAATCCCGGACCGGTATGGACCGTGGGGTAGGCCTGACTGCCGACCAAAAACTTGAGCTGGTACAAAAGGAGGTGGAGGACATGAAGGATGACTTACAACACACGAGGGCAAATGCGGAACGCGACCTGCAGCATCACGAGGTACACCTTCCTCCCAGCGCAGCCTGTCCTGTCCGGGCTCCCCACCTCTACCCCATTGAGAGGTATCTAGAGTGGGTTCATGTGATTGTTGGGGCTTTGGAAGAAACACAAGTAGGATGAAGTGAATCCAGGGCCTATCTTCAAGGAACTTACCACCTGCTTGTGGGGACAACACATTTTTGAACATTTTTTTAACGGGAAATTTCAAAAATACACGAATGTAGAGAGGCTAGCACAACAAACCCCTATGTATTCGACACCTGGGTGCAATGATCATCAACATATGGCCTGTTTTGGTTGATAGCTTTCCCTTCATCTGGCTGGGTTACTAGGAAGTAAATCCTAGTGAATTTCTGTACATATTTCAGTATATATCTTTAATATATGAATTCTTTTAGAAGACATAACCATGATAACCCTAAATGCTCTTAAAATTTTACAGTAATTTCTTTTTTTTTTTTTTTTTGAGATGGAGTCTCGCTCTGTTGCCCAGGCTGGAGTGCAGTGGCGTGATCTCAGCTCACTGCAAGCTCCGCCTCCCGGGTTCACGCCATTCTCCTGCCTCAGCCTCCCGAGTAGCTGGGACTACAGGTGCCCACCACCACACCCAGCTAATTTTTTTGTATTTTTGGTAGAGACGAGGTTTTCACCGTATTAGCCGATGGTCTTGATCTCCTGACCTCATGATCTGCCTGCCTCGGCCTCCCAGAGTGCTGGGATTACAGGCATGAGCCACTGCACCGGGCCTACAATAATTTCTTAATGAAACAAGGGGTTTGAGGTTTAAGTCAGTGTATTAGGGTTCTTGAGAGGGACAGAACCAAGAGCATACATGTATATATGAAAGGGAGTTAATTAGGGAGATTACAAGGCAAAATCCCACACAATCGATCGGCTGTCTGCAGGCTGGGAGAAGAGAGAAGCCGATAGTGGCTCAGTCCAAGTCTGAAAGCTTCAAAACCAGGGAAGCCAACGGTGCAGCCTTCAGTCCATGGCCGAAGGCCCTAGAGCCCCCAGGAAGACGCTGGTACAAGTCCAAGGGTCTAAAGGCAAAGAACCTGGAGTCTGATGTCCGAGGGCAGGAGGAGCAGAAGCAATTGTCGGGCATGGGAAGAAGAGGGAGAGCCAGAAGACTCAGTACACAAGCTTGTCCACCTTCTTCCACCTGCTTTGCTCTAGCTGCTCTGGCAGCCAATTGGATGGTGCCCACCCACATTGAGGGTGGATCTTCCCCCACCGTCCACTGACTCAAATATCAGTCTCTTCTGGCAACATCCTCACAGACACACCCAGAAACAATACTTTACCAGCCATCTAGGCATCCTGAATCCAGTCAAGTTGACACCTAATATTAACCATCACAGTGAATTGAGTAAAAAGTCCCTAGGTCAGCATTTCTTTCTTTTCTTTTTTTTTTTTTTTGAGTCGGAGTCTTGCTCAGTTGCCCAGGCTGGAGTGCAGTGGTGCGATCCCAGCTCCGCCTCCCAGATTCACACCATTCTCCTGCCTCAGCCTCCCTAGTAGCTGGGACTACAGTCTCCTGCCGCCACAACACCCGGCTAATTTTTTTTTTGTATTTTTAGTAGAGATGGGGTTTCACCATATTAGCCAGGATGGCCTCGATTTCCTGACCTCATGATCCACCCGCCTCAGCCTCCCAAAGTGCTGGGATTACAGGCGTGAGCCATCGCGCCCGGCCCCTAGGTCAGCATTTCTATACGGCACACGTGCCCACGGTTCATGCCCTGTTACAGACCAATACAGTAGTGTCTCTTAGTGAGTCCAATACAGTCGGTTTCCTCCAGAGAAGAAACATCATGGTTAATTCGGTTGCCCACAGGATGACGTTGTTGGCTTGCATTTGAGGGCCATGTTGTATGAAAAGTAGATACTTCTGTTCTATTTCCAAAGTTTTCTGTTTTTCTGTTTCTAAATGTGGGCATTCACAGAATCACACTCGTCTCAAGAGGGACCAGTCAGTAGACGCATGTCTCCCATTGATGCAACCGTCTGTATCACATCAACTGATCCTGCTCTCTCACCCCTCCTGTCTCTCCTTCCAAACATGCATTGTTGAATTCTAGCAAGTTAAAGGAGCTTGGGATGTGGTAGCATTATCCTGACCCGCTAGGTTGTGCAATGTAAGCATCAAGTGCAGAGATCAGAGATCAGTATGGGCTAGAACGGTCAAAAAGAATTTGTTGAGGAGGTAGGGCTTAAAAGGGACTTGGCATGATCTTGAAGAATGATGGCATCTGTTTAATGCACAGGGAAAGAAGGGCACCCCAGGTAAGGAGAATGACATGGGCAAGGCAGTGGAGGTGGGCACAAGCATGGTGAGCTCATGACATTGAGGAGGCCGGTGTGATTAGGGAAGAGGCTACTTTGGAGGCTGCTTTAGGAAGTCAGGTTGAGTAAGGCAATGATTTCTTGACAGCCATGCCAAGGAGTTTATCTTTGATGTCTTAGAAAGCTGGACCCCACTGAGGATACTTGAGTAGGAGAGCAACGTGTTGAAAGCAGTGTTTCAGGTGGATTGATGTTCTACCATGTGGAGATGATGGGGCTGGGAAGAGGCTGGAGCCTGAGGCCAGCCAGTGAAAATGCTTTTGCTTCTTGGTGTCCAGAAAAAAAGTCTGAACTAGGATGATTTGCAGTCTGGCTACAGATACCATTCCATTTTATTTTTTATAGTAATATGTATGTGTGTGCGTGTTCTTATTTCAAGGCAATCTATGTTGTAGAATGTTGAAAAATACAGTTAAGCTAAAAGAACATTTGAAAACTTTCACAATTTACCACTCAGAGGTAATTTCTGTTGACTTTCCATTTACCTCCTACAGTTTAGATAATTTTCTATGCATATATGAATTTCTTCTAAAAAATAGTGTCATGTTATTTTGTAAACTGTATTTTTCACTTAACAACATCTCTTTATGTCAATACATATATTCATTTTATAACATCTTTTTTTTATTTTTAAGAGATGGGGCCTCGCTGTGTTGCTCAGGCTGGCGTGCAGTGGCTATTCGCGGTCGCAATCATAGTACACTACAGCCTCGAACTTCTGGCCTCCAGCAATCCTCTTGCCTCAGCCTCCTGAGCAGCTGGGACTACAGGCACCATACCTGACTTTATAATATCTTCTTTATTTTTTTTTCCATTTTTCCCCCCAATACTCAGGCTTGGAAATATAACGTCTTTTTTTTTTTTTAACTAACAGAAGTATAATAAGAGTGCCTCTTTATTTCCCCACTAATCCATCTCTCTAGATGTAACTGTCGTTCATGTTTTGATGTACATCCTTCCAGATACTTTTAATGGGTAAGTAATTTCAAATATGGAAGTACATATTTAGATAGATACTTTGGCCAGGCCCGGTGGCTCATGCCTGTAGTCCCAGCACTTTTGGAGGCCCGGGTGGGCGGATCACCTGAGGTGAGGAGTTCAAGACCAGCTGGGCCAACTTGGTGAAACCCCTTCTCTACTAAAAATACATAAATTAGCCAGGCATGGTGGTGGGTGCCTGTAATCCCAGCTACTCAGTAGGCCGAGGCAGGAGAATTGCTTGAACCCAGGAGGCGGAGATTGCAGTGAGCTGAGATTGTGTCACTGCACTCCAGCCTGGGCAATAGAGTGAGACTCCATCTCAAAAAAAAAAAAGATAGATACCTGACACCTGTTTTTGTTTGCTCTCTTTTTATGGATTCTATTTTTTTGAAGAATGCTTTTAACTAATAACATTGATATAGTCAAGTTTGTATCTTAAGGATATGTTCCTAAGACTGAGAAGAAACATAATATTTTGGGACACAAAGAGGCCTGGGAACTTAGGTTTTCTTAGAGGACACATCCTTGAAGATTGCTGGAAACATTCTTCTCTCTTTGTGCTGACTCCCCCAGGCGATCATTGAGGAGGCTGAAATTCGATGGAGTGAAGTTTCGAGAGCAGTGCATGAGTTTGAAAAAGATATTCTAAAAGCCATATCCAAGAAGAAAGGGAGTATTTTGGCCACTCAGAAAGTAATGAAATACATTGAGGACATGAACCGCCGGAGGGTGAGTTGGCAGACAGAGCTTAGAAAGGGAAAAAACATTCTTACAGGGATGTTATGGAAATCATCCATGTGAAGCAGCCTAGCTCCCTTTGGTCCACCATAAATGTTGCCCACATATGCGGATTTTCTTTGCATCCCCGAAAGTGTATGTGTATATGCATGTTTTAAAATGTATGTTTATGGCTGGGTGCAGTGGCTCACGCCTGTAATCCCAGCACTTTGGGAGGCTGAGGTGGGCGGATCATCTGAGCTGGAGGACCAGCCTGGCCAACATGGTAAAACCCCATCTCTACTAAAAATACAGAAATTAGCTGGGCGAGGTGTTTGTGCCTGTAATCCCAGCTGCTCGGGAGGCTGAGGCAGGAGAATCGCTTGAACCTGGGAGGCGGAGGTTGCAGTGAGCTGAGATCATGCCATTGCACTCCAGCCTGGGCAACAGAGCAAGACTCTGTCTCAGAAAAAAAAAATAAATAAATAAATGCGTGTTTATCAAGGCTAACACCAGCCAGGCAGGAGGTATATTAACAGTACCTCAGATTGATCTCTGTTTTTTGTTTTGTTATTTGTTTCAAGATCTGATATATTTTCTTGAGAAAGGTATGAGACCGGTCTGGTCCAGCCTGTCTAGAGAGGTAACTGTGGAGTAGGACAGGTAAATCTCTTTTTCAAAATTTAAAAAAAAACCTTTAAAAAAATTGTTATAGAGATGAGGTCTCAACTGTGTTGCCCAGGCTGGTCTTGAACTCTTGGGCTCCAACAGTCCACCCACCTTGGCCTCCCAAAGTGCTGGGATTACAGGGTGAATGAATCTCAAGCTCTTTGAGATCCTTTGTTATCAGGAGATGGACCTTGGGCAGTTATGAGAAAAAAGGAGAATTTGGGGGCGGGGGGTAACCTTCATTTCCAGAGATTTTTACAACACATCAAGCTTTAGATTCTGGAGACAAGGTAGGGTTACTAACCCTAATATGTTAAGAGTAATAAAAATTATGTAAACTACCTTGGGAATACAAGACCAAAAAATTGTAAGATCATTTTGTCAGGAAAGGCCCCTACAGTAGCATACACCCAAATAATCTTGAATTTGAAAACAATATAAAATTTGCATGGTGCAAAACCAGTGTCCTCTGCTTCTTGGTCATGAAATTTCATACCAGCCCCAGCTTGAGTAGAAGTAAAAGGACCTAAAATAAGTGACAGAATGTTAGGGCTCAAGGTTTGGTTTGTAGCCCCAGAACCATCCACTTTTCAAACCAATGGGAAAAAGGAGAGAAATGGATTAAATGCATTAAAATATGCCTTTATGTTTTAGGATAATATGAAGGAGAAATTACGTTTGAAAAATGTTTCTCTCAAAGTTCAGAGGAAAAAAATGCTTTTACAATTGAGGCAAGTATGTGGTCCTTTTTCTCTCTCTCTGTTTCTTTTTAAGGTTACCGTGGTAGGCTGAATAAGGTTCCCACCCCCACCCCAAAATATCCATATCCTAATTCCTGGAATCTGTGAATACATTAACTTACATGGCAAAAAGGATTTTGCAGATGTGACTAATTTAGGATCTTGAGATGGGGAGATGGTCTTGAATTACCTGGGTGGGCCCTATATAATCTCCCTCCTTATCAGTGGGAAGCAGGAGGGTGGGAGAAGCTATGATAACAGAAGCAGAGATCAGAGTGATGAGCTTTCATGATAGGGAGAAGGGGCCAGGAGTCAAGGACTGCAGACAGCCTCTAGAAGCTGGAAATGACAAGGAAACAGAGTCTCCCCTAGAGCCTTGGGGAGAAATGCAGCCCTGCTGAGATCCTGATTTGAGCCTCCCAACCCATTTCAGACTCCTGACCTCCAGAACTGTAAGATAATAAATTTGCATTAAAACCACCAGGTTTGTGGTGATTTTTTACAGCAGCAATAGGAAACTCATACGATGACTGTGCAGACTGTACAGAAAAATCAGAGGTTTTCTGTAGACAGAGTTGGCGTGAATTTAAAAGACCCTCAAGACATACTTGTTGGCCCTTTCTGGGAATATGGCCTGGTGGCACAGTTATATGTGCTTTGGTGTGTCTAGCATCGCCGTCAGCTGACCCTAATGGCTCCTGATGAAAGGCAGTAAGGCAAACATGGTTCCATCCTTTCCTAGCTCAATATTTTTATTATTAACTTGAATTCGGGCACTGGTGGCATGCTCATCAAAGGGGGCTACTGAAAAGGACACAAAACTGGGCAGGAGAATTAACATGTTGGGGGACTATTGCTTGAGTGACTTGGGATCCAGAAAGACCTCAGCAAGCTGGGACAGATTTAACAGCATGAAGTGACGAAGGACAAGTGTAACACCCTGCACTTTTGACCCCCCAAAATATCTGCTCAGGTACAGGATGGCTTAGCCGTAGAGTACCTGATAAAGTCAGCTCAGGTGGTGGTGATGCTATGGCCTAGGCTGCATTCATAGAAACACAGTGCCCAGACCAAGGAAGGGGTAGCCTTTCTCTACGCTGTCTGAGCAGCCCCTACCTGGAGTGTCGTGTCACAGGCTGAGCCCTACCCTTGAAAGAATTGGTAAACTAGAGTTCACATTGGAGAGCAAGCCAGATGTCAGGAATAGAAACCATATCCAAGAGCCTGGGACTGATGTGCCCAAGGAGAGAGGGCCCAGGAGGGCCACAGCCACTGTCTCCAAGTGCTCAGGGTTGCAGCAGGAAGGGAGAGCAGAGCTGGGGCTGTGGATGGAGGTGTCATGGAAGGAGATTTGAGTTCAATGCAAGAAAAAATTCTGCAGTGACTGGTCCCAGTGGAGCTGTCTGCAGATTGTCAGTTCCTGGTACTTGGAGGTTCGTGCAAGCATGGGCATCTTGAAGAGGGGCTTTAAGCTGGAGATGGGGAGTAGATGGATGATCTTTAACCTTAATGCTGCTGCTACACAGAGATAACACAGACACGGGCCCTGCCCTTGCAAGCTCATAGACTAGTGGGCAGCAGTGTCATGAGAAAAGGTGTGTATGTGTAATTGTATACAGAAGCTACATACCAAGGACCACAGAGCTAAAGCTTCCAGGGGCTCAGCAGAGAGAGGGATCACCCTCTGGTGTGGAAAACAGGTTGGGAGCATTGGAGCTGGAGGAATGGTTGTATTGGGGCTTAAGGAAGTTGTGTTGTTTTGGGAAGGGGAAGAAGATGAATCTCAGGAGACAAGACAGACAGCATGAGTGAGGCGTGGGAGTGAGGAACAGCAGTTCCCAAGTTGGGCCGTTGTCTACCACAGATATAAAATGGCATAGACCTGGCAGGGCTGGTAAGGTGGGCCAGGTCAGGGAGGGAACCTTATACACTCATGCACTGCAGTGCAGAAATATCAGATGATCAAAGGAGGGGGAAATCTGTGGGCTGCTTGTCCTGGGTTTTTCATGTTAAAAACAACTTTTAAATGGCCTGATTCTTACTCCTCCTTCATAGCCCTGTTTAGGCACCAGCCACTGTGGGATGCCCTCTGTGCGTGACTCGGTCTTTCTTCCTCCCCTGGCCTGGCTTAGGGACTTCTGTGTGCCCTCTGCCCCCACTCCCCCACATTCCCCCCAAACAACACATCCCACTGCACCACACTGTTGAGTCAATGGCTTGTTGGTAAACCCTCATATGCACTGCCTGGGGCCAGGGAACATTGTATTTACTTAAATCTCTATACCCAGTGCCTAACACCACGCCTGGGACCAAACAGATGCCCAATATGTGTTTGTTGAATGACTGAATGATGACTGACCTCCAAAGTCTTGTCAAGAGTTGCAAGATGTGAGCCATACATTCAGAATCACAACTGACGTATCATCTTTTCTTTCATCTTTCTGAGCTCTAGAAGGAAGAGGTGGGTGAGGCCCTTCATGATGTTGATTTTCAGCAGTTGAAGATAGAGAACGCTCAATTTCTCGAGACAATTGAGGCAAGGAATCAAGAACTGACCCAGCTAAAGCTGTCATCTGGAAACACTCTGCAGGTTCTCAATGCCTACAAAGTAAGGCCATCATGATGCCTAGGGCTCCCCCAAGGCTTTCCACACTCACCTTTCTGGCCACAGGGAGGTTCTTGTGCATTCCAGTTTCACACAGCACTTAGATGCCCCCTCGCTGTCAAGCCATGTGTCCTAAAATTCCCTGAATGCTCCCACAACCCTGGCTGTGCATGAGAACCAGAGTTTTTCTTTAAAAAACCAGCAAACATATAGATAGATGATAGATAGATAGATAGATAGATAGATGATAGATAGATAGATAGATAGATAGATAGATAGATAGATAGATGCCTAGTCCCACCCTGACTAATTGAATTAGGAGGTGAGGGCCATGCCTCTTATTTATTTTGTTTTGTTTTTTATTGTTGTTGTTAATTCCCCAAGTGATTTTTATGCATGGTGAGTTTTGAGAACTAACCACATTTAGAGCCCTGTTTAACTTGAGCACATTATAAGCACTTTCCTGCTTAAAACCTTGCAAAGGAAAGCAGTCTTAGCTATAAATCAGAAAACTACTAAATAATTTATCATCCAAACAGAACCCTTTTGGGAGGGAAAAGAGGCACTATTAATAATTAAGCAGAGACTATAGGCACACAAAGGGCCTGGCCCCAGCAGACTAGGCCATCTGGTCACCCTACTAGAGACCATCTAATGCAGTATTCAGCAACTGCAGGCCAGTGTGTCCCCACCCACTGCCCTGTGAGCTAAGAATGATATTACAGAAGAACCTTTATAACCAGTTTGATTATAGAAAACACTAACTTGAAACTAAATGAAGCAAAATTGGTTTCTTCCCCAGAAATTCCATTTCTTTCATTAGTAGACCTATATTCTAAAGTATTGTACTCAGTTATTATATTTTGAATTGAATCAATAAAACATTGGTAGGATTTTTTTCTCTTGTTAATACAGGTACATAATACCCACAATTTTGCTTCTGGGCTTGCAAAACCTAAAATATTTACTATCTGGTCCTTACAGAAAAGTTTTGCCGATCCCTCGCATAGTGCCCAGGTGGGAACGGTGGCTGTGGGCTTAGGTAGCTTGCAGGTGGGCTTTGTTTGGTCTACACAGTTTAAAAATATGAATATGAATGTCTTTAGACCAGGTTTATGTTTGTTCAACATTTTCCTTTTACAAATGAAAAAACCGAGGGTCAAAGATGCAGAGTAGACGGCGCAGTAGCTCACACCTGCAATCCCAGCACTTTGGGAGGCCTAGGCAGGCACATCACCTGAGGCCAGGAGTTCAAGACCAGCCTGGCCAACATGGCAAAACCCCGTCTCTACTAAAAATACAAAAAATTATCTGGGTGTGATGGTGCACACCTGTAATCTCAGCTACTTGGGAGGCTGAGGCATAAGGATTGCTTGAACCCCCGGGGGGCAGAGGTTGCAGTGAGCTGAGATCATGCCATTGCACTCCAGCCTGGGCAACAGAACAAGACTGTCTCAAAAAAAAAAAAAAAAAAAAAAATGCAGAGTATCGGCCAAATTCAAGCAACAAGTTACTGACAGAGCTGGGACTCCCAGTCCAGTATTCATCCCACCTAACTCAGTGTGTATCCCACTCAACTGCCTTTTCCAGCATAAAGTATGTAGAAAACAATGTGCTGGCATTCTGAAATTTATGTGCCATAAACATCCAACAGATCTTCTACTTTTAGCTTCTCTCATCAGTTTTTAGCTTATCTGATCACTGTTATTTATAGAAGAAGCCAATTCCTGTGACTCCCAGGCCCTCACTGCCTGGAGAGCAGGTTGTACTTGATCACATTGGACCTCGATCTTATCCTGTGGAATCAATTAAGCAGCACAGGGCCTGCCTGGTCTTGTGGGGGAAAAGCCAAGGGTTTTAGAAATGGAGCTACTGATTTTTAAAATCAAACTGCCAGGTTGCAAGGACTGACCTCTTTGGGATGGGTCTAAACACACAGTGCAGACTGCTTGCAGTATCCGAGATCAGCAGCACAGGCCACAGTGGGCAGAGTGAGAGCCATTCCTGGGGGAAATGGAGGCAGAACAACTGAGTTGTGGAGTCAGACCTTGCCTGTGCTTGAATGGGGGCTCTGCTGCGGGAGGTGCTTCATCTGGGCAAGATTCTTCACCTCTTGGAGGCAAGTTTTGTGTCACCAGGATGGTGCTCTGTCTAGTATGTGTTATGTCCCCAGCATCAAGGACAGTGCCTGGCTAAAGCAGGTGCTTAGCCAATATTGTTGAATGAACTGCTTGCAGAACAGGTGTGTATTTGGTAGGGGTGGGAGGGTGACAGGAGGGGCCACTTTGATATAAATATGAAACATTCATTCTCCCGGCAATCAGAAAATGAAAATAAAGAAATAAATATCAAACACCAAAGTATGAAACCTTGTTAAAGACATGCAGAATAATTTTCCTCTATACCAAAAGTACCAATACCTCCACGAGGGTAGGCACCAGGCTGAGTGCTAAGGGTATACCATTTAGACAGCACCAGGCAGAAATGGGCTTTTCTCTTCTGTGAGTTTCATGTGTGAGCCTGAGTCAGGGTGGCAGCTTTTTCTCTGACTTTATGCCCTCAAGCCTTGCCTGGTGGAGTCTGGTAAAATGTAAGCATGTGACTACAGCTGTGATGAGTCACTCCAGACTGCCTGTAAACTAGTGATCTGGGGCCTTGTAGGTAGAATTCTAAGATGTCCCCAAGACTCCCTGGCCCTTGGTGTCTACTCCCTGTATAATCTCTGGCCAGGACTGTGAATATGATGGATTCGGTTAAGTTCTGTTGTGTTCTATGATTCGGTTATACTGTATGGCACAGTTGATCTACAGACAGGGAGATCACCCACTTGGGCCTGACCTAATCACACGAGTCCTTTGAAAGAACAGAGTTTCTCTGGAAGAGGAAGTCATAGATGTGAAGCATGAGGAGAAATGGCTGGAGGAGGTCTTCTCCATTGTGGGCTTGAAGACAGAGGGGCCACATGGAAGGGATTCAAGAAGGGCCTCTGGGAGCTGAGAGCGACCTCCTGCTGACAGCCCAAAAGAAAACAAGGGCCTTGGTCCTACAGCTTCAAGGAAGTGCCTTCTGCCAACAATAAATGAGCTTGGAAGAGGACCCTGAGCCCTTGACAAGAACCACAGCCCTGGCGGACACCTTGATTTCAGCCAGATGCGACCATGGGGGAGAATCCGGCCACACTGTGCGCAGACTTCCAGCCTATGGAAGCTGTGAGATAATAAATGGGTGTGGCTCTAAGCCACAAAAGTCTGTGGTAATTTGTTACGTAGCAATAGAAAGTGAATGCAGTCCTTTACAGAAGTGGCCTCCTCAAGGGACCCACATCTTGACTCAGCGTCACCAATTTCGCTCTCATCAGCCTTCGTGGAGACCTGCCCCAGCAGAGCCAGTGATGGCCTCGCTGCTGCTCTTGTACCTCCATTCCTTCCTGCCCTGCCGCTCTAAGTTGGTGACTGCTTGTCTTCCCTCCGCTCTCCTTCCTCCCACCTGAATTGCTGGATTTGCAGCAAAGTCCTGCTGCATCTCCCCGGCCCCACATCTGACCCGGTCAGTGTGGTCTCATTCACTTTTGCTTTCCTTAGCAGAGCAATTTTCCTGCAGGACATGGAACAGGAAATGAGCCTTAAAGAAGGGAGGCCTGAAAATAGGAGTGGGGAAGAGAATGGCCCCTGGGTGCCAGAAGGTCCCCCGGGCAGGTGGTTCTAGGCTCCTCTGTTTTGACACCTCGGGGCAATGCCCTTGCCCCCTCCTCCTGCCTTCACTTTGACTGTGGCCCTGCTGCTCTCTACCCACTCTCCCAGCTCCTGTTAGATCCTCCTCTCCTCGGTTCTTTCCTTAGCTTGGAATGTTCTCTTCCCTCTTCACCTAGACATACTGACTCAACCTTTCAGCTCTCTTTCCAGCATATATATATATATATATATATATATATATATATATATATATATATTTTTTTTTTTTTTTTTTTTTCAGGAACACCTTCTCTGACCACTGTCCTGGCATTCTCACAGCTTGGCACAATTGCAGTCTTACATTTCTTCTTGAAATTATTTTACTGCCCCTCCCCTACTGTCCGGGCTGTGAGCCAGCCTTCTGGTGGCAGAGCCTAGTTTGCTTCGCTGACCAGTGCTTGGTGCAGGGACTGGCGCCTGGTGGGTGGGTTTTCAGGGTTTGTTGAGCGAGCTCCCCAAATCACTGCGTCTTTCCCTTGGCCCACTCCTCTGCCCAGCAAAGCACATCCCAGCTCCTCTGGCTGACTCTTCCCCACTGAGAGAGAGTGGTCAAAAGGGGGCCAATCTAAGAAGCAGGGGTGAGGCCTGCAGGAGCCGGTGAAGGGCAGATGATGCAGTGGGAATCTGCAAGGCTGTGCTCCTGCAGGACTCCTCTAAAACTAGCAGGCCCAGCCTCGTTAGGCGATGAGACGGTGGTGGAGCCTGTGGGCTGTGGAATCTCACTGTATGGGCTCAATTCCCGGCTCCCCCGGGTCTCTGTGACCTTGGGGAAATGGTTTTACCTCCCTAAAGGTCAGTTCTCTCACCTATAAATGGAGATAGCAGTAGCACCCACCTCATGAGGGGTATTCCCCACTCTCTGTCCACATGAGATAGTCATGGCAGCTGTTTGTCAAATGTTCTCCATGTGCCAGGCACTGTGCTCAGCACTCTACCAGGCTGTCTCCTGTAAGCCTCTCCACAACCCTACATGGTGACTGGACCCAAGTTTAGAGAGGTTCTGGGACCTCCCCAAAGATCTCCTTAGTGAGTAGTGGGGCAGGATTTAGGTCCCCGTGTGCCTGACTTCTTTGCCTCTCCAGCTGAGGACAAGACTCCAAGGTCCTCTCCTCCCCCACCAGTTCTCAGACATCAGGATTTGGAAAATCTGGGCAACCGTGAGAAAGGCAATTTGGACTTTCTGGATGGTCCTGCTTTTCTGTTCATTAACAAAGAGCTGTCTCCCCTTCCTGCGGTTCTGAGAGGTCATCTTAGCTCAAGACTTGCTGTGTTGTTATATTTCAGAGCAAGCTTCACAAGGCAATGGAAATATACATCAATCTGGACAAGGAGATCTTGCTGAGAAAAGAACTACTTGAAAAAATTGAAAAAGAAACACTACAAGTAGAGGAGGTAGGAGAGGGCAAAATGTGGTATTTCTGATGTTTGTCTCCTTGTGTTTATAAGGGCTTGAGTCAAGGTCCATCAAGATCTAAGCCACCTTGCTGGTTTATCTAGAAAAGCCTAGACCATAAAAATCAAAATAGCTCTGGGACATCAAAGCACAAAGTGGCACCTGGAGACCTACGGTCCAGGTGTGTCGCATTTTACTGCTGGGTTGGGTTCTACAATCATCTCAGAAAACAAAAATTTCGTAGAGTCCAAATAACATTTGGGAATTCCTTAAGTGACCTATAAAGTACAATATTCAATGTTTCATGTCTACAACCCCAGGAAAAATGTTTAATGCATGTAGTAATGTACCTGATAGGAAAAAAAGTACATGTGCCAAAATAGAATGTTTGATGTAAAGGGGAGACAGAGAGAGAGAGGAAAGAGAGAGGAAGAGAGAGAGAGAGAGAGGAAAGAGAGAGAGGAAGAGAGAGAGAGAGAGGTCATAACCATATGACATCTCGCCTGATACCCAGGCTGGACACTTACATCCTGAGTAGCCTGTAGCAGAGACCAGCTGAAGGACAGCAGACCTGTGACCTCTCTCCTGGGCTCACTCCAAGGCCTGTGGTCACTGTGTGAAGAGGTGAATGGAGTCATCTGAGCTCCTTGCCTGTGTAAATTGCAATTTACCTCCCTCATTACTTTGCTGAGCATTGACAGCTGAATTTCCCTAACTTAAATGCACATAGGATGTGATGCAAAGAGAACTTTTTGGGGAGGGTGCAGGAGAAAGAGTGCTGGACTCGTGATCAGAAGGCCTGGCATCAGGTTTTGGTGCTGCCAATTGCTCGTCTTGAACAAGCTTTTAAAAAGACAGGACTGTTTCCACATCTGTGAAACAGATCTACTGCCCTTGTTGCAGTGGCTAGAGAGGACCACATATAATGACGCCTTGTCAACCTCTAAAACTGTATGATTATTAGTGTCATTGTCTTGTGTGGCCCCAAATTTGCCTTCAGTAGCCCCAAAGCCACAGGATTATTCACATCTAAGTTTTGTCAAAACATGCACATCATTTTCTCGATGGAGAACCAATACCTTCTGAAAAAAAACCCCCAATCTCATTACAGAGTGGCAAGTAGCAAAGTTAAAGCAAAAACCTGTGAACTCTCTTAATGCAGAATTGCTGTGGTCCTTATTTATTTTTTCCTTGTGTTGATAGTTATTAGATTACAAGTAAAACTTAAAATTGATTTTTTTTAAAGCCTGACATTCACTGCTTAGTATATTTTAGTTTTCTTGTTAACGTTTTGAAAATAGCTTTATTGGGATTTAATTTATATACCATATAATCACCCATTTAAAGTGTACAGTTCAGTGGATTATAATATATTCACAGAGTTGTGTAACCATCAACACGATAATTTTAGGACATTTTCATCATCCTAGAAAAAGCCCTGCACCCATTAGAAATCCTTCCCCACAGGACAGGTGCAGTGGCTCACCCTGTAATCCTAGCACTTTGGGAAGCTGAGGCAGGCAGATCATTTGAGGTCAGGAGTTCAAGACCAGCCTGGCCAACATGGTGAAACCCCGCCTTACTGAAAATACAAAAATTAGCCAGGTGTGGTGGTGGGCACCTGTAGTCCCATCTACTTGGGAGGCTGAGGCAGGAGAGTTGCTTGAGCCCAGGAGGTGGAGGTTGCAGTGAGCCAAGATCACGCCACTGCACTCCAGCCTCAGCGACAGAGCGAGACTCTGTCTCAAAACAAAACAAAACAAAACAAAAAAACTACTTAAATACATTTATTTATAAAAAGAAAGAAGAAAGAAAGAAAGAAAGGAAAGAGGAAAGAAAGGAAAGGAAGGAAGGAAGGAGGGAAAGAAAGGAAAGGAAAAGAAAAGAAAAAAGGAAAGAAAAGATCCTTATCCATTCCCCACACTCCACTCCCACCCTCTAGCTCTTGGTGGCCACTAATCTACTTTCTGCCTCTGTGGATTTGCCTATTCTGGACATTTCATTTAAAAGAGATTATACAATATGTGGTCTTTTATGAGTGGCTTTTTTCACTTGGAATAACATTTCAAGGTTCACTTGTATCATGTATCATTTGTTTATTTTTATGGCTGAATAACATTTCATTGTGTGGATAGACCACATTTTATTTATCCATTCATCAGTTGGTGGACATTTGGGTTTCCACTTTGGGATTTTCATGAGTCATCCTGATATGAACATTCTGGTACAAGTTTTTCTGTGGATACATATTTTCTTTTCCCTTGACGTGTTTTCTTTTCTCTTGGACATACACCTGAAAGTGGAATTGTGGGTTATTCATGGTAATTCTATGTCTAACACCTAGAAAAACTACCAGCCTGTTTTTGAAAGTGGCTGCCCCATTTTGTATTCCCACAATGTATGAGAGGGTTCCAGTTTCTGTACATCTTTGTTATTCTCAGTTTTTTTAAAACAATGGCCATCCTACTTGGTATGAAGTGATAGCTCGTTGTGGTTTTTATTTGAATTTCCCTAATGACATGGAGCATCTTTTCATGTGCTTATTGGCCATGTGCTTATCTTTGTTTGAGAAATGTCTAGTCAAGTCCTTTGCTTAGTTTATAATTGGGTTATTTATCTTTTTAACTTACCCATTGTAAGTTGAAAATATCATAAGTTAAAAATGCATTTAACATACCTGACCTACTCAACATTATAGCTTAGCCTAGCCTATCTTAAATGTGCTCACAACACTTACATTAGCCTACAACTGGGAAAAATCATCGAACACAAAGTCTGTTTTATAATAGGATGTTGAATGTCTCATGTAATTTATCAAACACTGTACTGAAAGTGAAAAACAGAAGGGTTATATCGGTACTTGAAGTATGGTTTCTACTGAATGTGTATTGTTTTTGCACTATCTTAAAATTAAAAAAAAACTTAAGTTGATCCATTGTAAGTCAAGGATCATCTGTATAAGATTCACAAATATTTTCTCCCATTCTGTGGATTTTCTTTCACTTTCTTGATAGTTTTGTCTGCAACACAAACGTTTTTAATTTTGATACAAGTGCAATTTATCCATTTTTTTCTTTTGAGCTTGTGCTTTTGGTGTCATATATAAGAAACCATTGCCTTACCCAATATCATGAAGATTTACTCCTCTGTCTTCTTTTAAGAGTTTTATAATTTTAGCTCTTATGTTTAGGTTTTATAATCGATTTTGAGTTAATTTTTTAAGTAGTGTGAGCGAGGAGTTCAAAAGCTGAAAGAAGAAAGGAGATGAAATATGTTCACAGAGTTTATCATATTAACCTTTTTATTTACATTTCTTCCTGTGAATTTGAGTTACTATCTGGTGTTTCTTATGCAAACACAGCTTTGTTTCAGCCTGCCTCCTTTGTGCTGTTACTGTCAATTACACTCCATGTTTATATGTTATAGTTCCCCAAATACAATTAAATATGTATTTTTATACATTTGCTTTTTAAATCAGTTAAGTGAAGAAATATGCAATTATACTGTCTTTTATAATTACCTATTATACAGTTAATTTTATTTGCACTACTTTTTTAATGTCAATTTCATATTCCTGTCTGGTATCACTTGTTTTCAGCTTGAAGAACTTCCTGTAGTATTTCTTGTAAGGCAGGTCTGCCAGCAATGACTTCTGTAGGTTTTTGTTAATCTGGGAATGTCTTTATTTTTCCTTTTTTTTTCAAAAATAAACTTTTTATTTTAGAAATTTTAGCTTTACAGGAAAATTGTGAAGATAGTACAGAGAACCAACATATACCTCCTACCCAGTTTCCCTTATTTTAACCTCTTACCTCAGTACAATGTGTTTATTACAATTAATGAACCAGTATTGATACAGTATTATTAACCAAAGTCTGTGCTTTTGTCACATTTCCTTAGTTCTTACCTGACGTCCTTTAACTGTTCCAGGATCCCACCCAGTATATCCACATTACATTTACTGCTATGTCTCCTTAAGCTCCTCTTGGCTGAGACAGTTTCTCGGAATTTCCTTGATGTTGATGACCTTGACAGTTTTGAGGAGTACTTGTCAGGTTTTTGTAGAATGTTCCTCCACTGGGATTTGTTTGATGTTTTTCTCATAATTACATTGGGGTTTATGTGTTTTGAGGAGGAAGATCACAGACATAAAGTGCCATTCACATCACATCATATAAAGGGAGTCTGCTGTCAACATGACTCATCATTGATGTGAACCTTGATCACCTAGATGGATAGTATGTTACAGATTTCTTCACTGTGAAGTTACTCTCCCTCCTTTCCATACTGTAGTCTTCAGAAGGAAGTCATTATGTACAGTCCATACTTAAGGAGTGGGGATTTATGCTCCACATAATTTATTTGGAATTCTTCTGTATAGGAGATTTATCTATTCTCCCCCATTTATTTATTTTTAACATTATTTATTTATATCAGTTTCCACTCATAGATTTTTATTTTATTTTTTTTTATTTTTTGAGACAGAGTCTCGCTCTGTCGCCCAGGCTGGAGTGCAGTGGTGCGATCTCGGCTCACTGCAACCTCCACTTCCTGGGTTCACGCCATTCTCCTGCCTCAGCCTCTCCGAGTAGCTGGGACTACAGGCACCTGCCACCACACCTGGCTAATTTTTTTGTATTTTTAGTAGACACAGGGTTTCACCATGTTAGCCAGGATGGTCTCAATCTCCTGACCTCATGATCCGCCCACCTCAGCCTCCCAAAGTGCTGGGATTACAAGCGTGAGCCCCACGCCCGGCCAGATATTTGTTTTGTATGTTGGCTTATAATATCATAAGCCATGCATTGTTTAATGATGGGGATACATTCTGAGAAATGCATTGTTAGGCAATTTCATCACTGTGTGAACACTACAGAGTGTACTCTATGATGGTATACCTAGATGGTGTAGCCTACTACACACCTAGGCTATGTACAAAAGCATGTTATTGTACTGAATGCTGTAGGAAATTATAATACAATGCTAAGTATTTGTGTATCCAAACATACCTAAACATAGAAAAGGTACAGTAAAGATACGGCGTTATAATCTTATGGGACCATCTTCATTAAGTGGTTCATTGTTGACCGAAATGTTTTCTGTGGCATGTGACTGTATTACATTATTTATTTTGTTGCTCAAGTTGTTCCAGGTTGGCCATTGGGAGCTCTTTCAGTTGAATTTGGTGTCCCTTTGACTCTCTTCATCTTTATGGCTTTTTTTTTTTTTTTGAGCACTTCCTTTCTGGCATCAGAAGATGCTCTAGGCTCATCTTAGATATTTTCTGCCTCAGTCCTAGAATCCACCATTTCTCCAAGGAGGCTTGGTGTCTTTTATTTGAGAATGACATTGGAAACCAAGATCTGAGTGTGTTGATTGCTGGCTTTCATTTTGAAAGATCATTTTGAGGATATAATATTCTTGAGTGGCAGGGTTTTTTTTCTTTCAGCCCATTGCCTTCCAGCCTTCATTGTTTCTGATGAGAAGTCAGCTGTTAATCTTGTTGGGCTTCCCTTGTATGTAATGAATTGTTTTCTCTTGCTGTTTTCAATATTTTCTCTTTGCTTTGCCATTTAACATTTTGAGTATGATGAGTCTGGGTGTGGATTTATTGGCATTTCTTCTGTTTGGAGTTTGCTGAGCCCTTTGTATGTGTAGCTTACTGTTTTTCAACAAATTAGGGAAATTTTCAGCCATTATATCTGAATAATTTTTTCTACTCCTTTTTCTTTTCTCTCTCTGTTACTCCCATTACCTGTATGTTGGTACACTTAGTGGTGTTCCACATTTCTCTGAGACTGTTAATTTTTCTTAGTTCTTTTTTCTCTCTGCTCCTCCAATCTGCATAATCTCTATCAATCTACAAGTTTACTGATGCTTTATTCTACTGGCTTAAATCTGCTGCCAATCTCCTGTGGTGAATTTTTCATTTTAGTCATCATATTGAAAAGATTCCAGATTTTCTGTGTTTTAAAAAATGAATTTCTACCTCTTTATTGATTTTCTTTACTTGATGAGACATTATCATTATTACTTTAATTCTTTAAACATGGTTTCCTTTGGTTCTTTGAATAGCTCCTCTGAAGACTTTGTCTGCTAAGTCCACCATCTGCTGTCCCTCAAAGGCAGTTTATTTTGCCTTCCCTGGGTGGATCATGCTTTCCTATTTCTTTGCCTATCTCATAATTTTCGTTGGAAGCTGTATATTTTAGGTGATATAGCAATTCTTGATATTGGTCCCTCCCATCCCTTTCTTGGGCTTGTCATTGTTTTTGCTTGTTACTTGTTTAGTGACTTGGCTGGACTAGATCAGTAAACTAGATCTATTCCCCTGCTGTTAGTACTCTCTAATGTTTCTCCTCACATGGTACAGCCTTAGTCATGGATACAATCACCCTGATGACCAGGGATAATTGTTGCTTCTGCTGAGTTCTCTTTGACTCTGCATCTTCCTACTAAGCTTACAGCTGGTCTTCTCTATTGGCATCACACTCGGCCATCAGCCTTCATTAATTGTTAGCTAATTGCTCTATTGCTTTCAACAATACCCTGAGACATTAATTGTTTTACATTCTGATCCAATTAAAGTCAGGACCCTTTGCAGGGGCAAGGTGTTGCCAGTCTTTGAGGCTTGCTCCAACTCTCAGAGGGCTCTTCTTAGTGGTCTCTTTTGCTGTTCTGTTAAACATATAGCTGGTTTATTATTTTACTTGCTGCTACTAACGTTATGGAACTACCAGCCTCCTCTAAATTGCTTACCTTAAAAAACTCCATTGTTTCCCACACAGTTCTTAGGCATGAGCTCCCCATCTCTCTTCCAAATAAAGTGAGTCCCCTTGGGCAGCATTCCAGAGCCCTCTGATTTACAGCCTGATTTTGTTTGGCTCTGTGTCCCCACACAAGTCTCATCTCAAATTGTAATTCCCATTTGTCAAAGGAGGGACCTGGTGGAAGGTGATTGGATCATGGGGGCAGTTTACCCAATGCTGTTCTCATGATAATGAGGGAGTTCTCACGAGATCTGATGGTTTTTAAAGTGACAGTTTCCCCTGCATGTGCTCTCACTCCTGCTACCTTGTGAAAATGTGCCTTGCTTCTCCTTCACTTTCCACCATGATTGTAAGTTTCCTGAGGCCCCCCTAGCCATGCAGAACTGTGAGTCAATCAAATCTTCTTTTCTTTATAAAATTGTCCAGTCTTGGGTAATTCTTTATAGCAGTGTGAAAACAGACAAATACACAGCCTCTCTCCCTGGGCAAAACTTCTGCACTGCTGCCCTGGAACTGGGGTGGGACAGTGGACAACTTTTCCCGTAGTGACATTGCTGCTTTACAAGTGGGTTGCTGGGTGGGGATCATAGTCTCTGGTCTTCTCAGCATGTCCCGCACAACTGTAGTACTTATGTTTTAATGCCTTCGTTCTTGCTACTTCATTATATTTATCTTAGGTATTCTCAAATCACCATCTGGACAGGAGTATGCATTGATGGTTCTGCCCACATCTTTGGGTCTCTCCACAGTTGTTTGTTTAGGCTAAATAGACAGGAGCTATTCACTGAACACTTGACCATTTTTTACTGCATTCTGAAAACAAGTTAATAAAAATTAAATTATTGGTTTGTTTTATAGTGTATTGAAACAATGGAAGGTGCAAACCAATTACCTGGGGATCTTGTTAAAATGCAGATTCTGAGTGGTTAAGTCTAGGGTAGGTAGCCTGGGAGTCTGCAGCTCCCAAGTGTTTCTAGTGCCACAGATTGTGCTTTGTGAAGCAAGGAATTAAAAGACAATACCATATTGGGAAGATTCAACATAATAAAAATGTTAGTTCTCTTTAAGTTGATCTGTGAAATATGATATTCCAATTAAAATACTAAGGAAGGTTTTTTTATTTGTTTGTTGTTAAGGATCTAAATCAACTGACTCAAAAATTCCTTTGGGGGGTAAAAAAAAGAGTATCCCCAAATTCTGAATGAGTAAATGAGAAGACTAGCCCTATCAGATAGTGAAATAAGTTACAAAGTTACAATATTTAAAACACGCTCAGGAATAGGCTGGAAGATCAAAGAAAAATTTATAAGGTCCTATAATTAGCCCTGATACAGATCACATAAGTATATAAATATTTGATAAAGCTTTGATATTGATACCTTTATGATAAAAGTGGCATGGCATTAATCAAGGGACAGCCAGATTATTGAATAAATGACATGGGGTAACTGGGGTAACTGGGTAACCATTAAGGAAAAAATTAAGTTGGAACTATATCTTACGCTGAAATTAATTCAGGTATATCAGAGATTTAAATGTAAGTAATAAAACCATTAAAATCCTAAAATAAATACTGGGAAAATTTTTAATATAATCTTGGAATGAAGAGGTCTTTCAAAATATAAAACCTAGAAACCATGACATCAATAAAGTGAGTTATATAAAAATGAAAGTTTTTTGCATAGCAAAAATGATCATAAGCAAAGTCAAAAGGAAAAATGTATCTAAAACCACAAGGAGCTAATAACTCCAAATAAATAACTTCTACAGATCAACAAGAAAAAACTAATAATAGAAAAAATGGACAAAAGTTGTCAAGAGTTTACTGAAAAGCTAAAAAACTGAAATGTGAAAAATGTTCTACCTCACTCAAATACAAGGAATACAAAAGAAAGCTATGCTGGGATATTATTTTCCTTCTCTTAGACTGATAAAGATCAAAGAGTCGATAAAACTGTAGTGAGAGAATGAGGGAAAACCGGCAGTCTCAAACATTACTGCAGAAGTGTAATTGTCTTTATTATTATAAGGGGGAATTTAGCATGGCTTACCAAACATTAACATGCACATATGCTTAAGGCTGGGTTTTGCACCCTAAACACATTATTGACATTTGGGGCTGGATAATTCTTTCTTGTAGGGGGATGTCTTGTGTATCATAGGGTTTTCAGTAGCATCGCTGGCCTCTACCTACTAGATGACAGCAGCACCCCTCTAATTCCCAAAAAAATGTCTTTAGGCATTGCCAAATGTCCCCTTGGGGGTAAAATTGCCTCTGGTTGAGAACCACTGCCCTGGAACAAGCAATTTCACTTTTAGCAGTTTATCCTACTGATTCACTTGCATAATGATAATATGATGTATACCCAGATAGTTAGTAATTACAGCATTGTTTATTGTAATAGCAAGAGATTAAACAGTTAAGTGACTGTGGGAGAATTGTTAAATTATGATACATCCATGTGGAAAATTATGCAGCTTAAAAAGAATGAGTAAATTCTTCATGTGCTGATACACAAAGATCTTCAAGATTTATTGAGTGAAAACATCTGAATGAATAAAAGTGAATAGAGTATGCTACTATTTAGGTCAAAAAAAGGAAACATGTTTGTATAAGCCTAGATTTCTGGAAGGATGCACAAAACCTAAAAACAGTGTATGCTTCTGGGCAGGAGACCTTCCTGACGGGGTGACAGGAGTGGGATGGGAGCTTGCCACAGTGTATCATTTGAACTGAATGTATTGCCTAAACAAAAGAATGAGTAAAATACAAGTTAAAAGGATAATGTTAAATTTTTAAAAAAAAATTTTTTTTTGAGACAGAGTTTCGCTCTATCACTCAGGCTGGAGTGCAGCGTCGTGATCTCAGCTCACTGCAACCTCCACCTCCAGGGTTCAAGCAATTCTCCTGCCTCAGCCTCCCAAGTAGCTGGGTTTACAGGCCTAAGCTACCATGCCCGACTCAGTTTTGTATTTTTAGTAGAGACGGGGTTTCACCATGTTGGCCAGGCTGGTCTCAAACTCCTGACCTTAAGTGATCCGCCCGCCTTAGCCTCCCAAAGTGCTGGGATTACAGGCGTGAGCCACTGTCCCCAGCTGATGTTAATTTAAAAAAAATGCATTCTATTAAAAGGGCTAATTAATTTTACTGTATGATAATTTTTTAAATAAATATTTAAAAGACAAGAATTACTCACAAAATTGAATTACCATAGGTTCTAGCCATTCTGCATCTGGGAATATACCCAAAAGAATTGAGAAGGGAATTGAACAAATTTTTGTACACCCGTGTTGACAGCACCATTCTTCACAATAGCCAAGAAGTGGAAGCAACCCAAGTGTCTATCGATGGATGAATGGATAAACAAAATAAATAAAATGTGGTATAGCCATACAACGGAAAATCATTCCACCTTAGAAAGGAAGGACATTCTGACACATACTACCATGTGTAGGAAACTTAAGGACATTATGCTAAGTGAAATAAGCCAGTTACAAAAGGACAAATACTGTTTGATTCTACTTATATGAGGTACCCAGAGTAGTCAAATTCATAGAGACAGAAAGTGGAATGGTGGGTGCCAGGGGCTGGGAGAGGAGGGAAGGAGGAGTGATTGTATAATGGGTACAGAATTTCTGTTTTACAAGACAAAAAGAGTTCTGGAGATGGATGGTGGTGATAGTTGCACAAGAATGTGAATGTACTTAATGCCACAGAACTGTATAGTTAAAAATGGTTAAGATAAATTTTATGTTATATATATATCTTATAATTAAAAAAGACATGGAAGTGAATTGAGTCTGATCAATGTATACTTAAATACACAATTTTTCACACACAGAAAAACCCTAAGAAGTCAAAATAAGTACAACATATTCCTTAATAAAGGAGAGGAAGGGGAAGGAGGGAAGGAAAGGAAAGGAAAAGGGAAAGGAATGAAAGAAACAAGACTATTTAGACTGCACTAGGTGTTTCTGAACTGGCTTAAAATATGTTTGGGAAAAAAATCAGAATCTTGTGATTCCCACCCCTCCCTAACCTCTTTGAAAATGTAAACATTATTTTTGGAACTCTATTGGAACAATGGGGAGAGATGGCAGGGCCAGTGAGTTCTCAAAGCAAGAGCGGCTGGGGTTCCCTGGGTGTAACTGGTCCTTCCCAACCCAGGACCGGGCCAAAGCCGAGGCAGTGAACAAGAGGCTCCGGAAGCAGCTGGCCGAGTTCCGGGCGCCACAGGTGATGACTTACGTCCGGGAGAAGATCTTAAATGGGGACCTGGAGAAGAGCATCAGGATGTGGGAAAGGAAAGTGGAGATAGCAGAGGTGAGCCACAGGGAGCCCCGAGATGGGCAGTCTTTTATGTCTTCAACGTTTTCATTTAGGATTTTGTTCTTCGGGCTAAGAATACAGATGTTTGGATATGTAATTTCTGGGAGAAACCTCAGCAGTTGCTTTAACTATTAAAGCAAGATGAAGGATGATTTTTTTTTTTTTTAAAGTTCCCCCTTTTGCATTTTTAGGGGCAGTGTCTTTTCCATTTTCAGGGAGAAACTCTGTAGTAATAGTGTGTTTTTAGTTGCTTGTTATCTTAATGAATTCTAGAAGTTTCTGAATCCCTCTGCACTGGTAATTTAGTGATTGCTACTTTATACATGGAGAAGTCAGTTTTTTTAAAAATGAGATAGTGATGGATTTTTTAATATCACTCAGGACCTCATTCCATGCATGTACACAGTCGCCATGGATCTTTCTGCTTTTGAACAAATCCCGCAGACTTTGAATATGGTACCATGTGACAGGAAGCACCCTTGCTCCTGTGAGCTGTGGGAGATAAATGGGCAATGGGAAACCATATGCTGGTGTCAGAAGAAAGACAAGCACCTAGGCTGCCATGGCCAGGCTGCAAACTGAGGTCATGCAGGACATCATCAGAGTAGCTTAGAAAGCCAGTCAGGTCACTTGGAAAACTGGGACCTTGGCGTTTTCACATCTAGACCCTGGCTCCCATTTCCTATGTTACTTTCTCCTGTGTCTCCTGCAGCCATTTTGCAGCAGAGAGTGAATTAGGATCCAAACTTGGGCCCCTCAGATCCGAAGCTGAGAAGTAGCAGAATCGTGGCAGGAACATGCAACTTCTCACTTTACTGAACAGAAGAAACATGCTCCATAGAAAAATCTTCCGGTGGGTGCTGCCCGTTGGTGACCCCTGCACAGCAGCATGGATGAAGGACATGCTGCCCCACACAGGGTTGCCTGCACCATCACGGGGCTGGATGAGGGCTGCATTCTGAGTAGCCACAATCAGTTTTCCCCAAGTGACCTTCTCCCCCCTCTCCTTTATCTTTGTCTTTTTCTTTTTTTTTTTTTTTTTGCAGATGTCCTTAAAAGGCTATCGTAAGGCTTGGAATCGAATGAAAATAACCAATGAGCAGTTGCAGGCAGATTACCTTGCTGGGAAGTAGCCAGAGGCAGGCCACGGCTTACAGACCATGACATGACCTATTAAAGTAATCAGCTCCTTTCTAGTCACGGGCTTCTCTCACTGTTCCCTGTCTGCCTGGTGTTCCCAACACCCCAGCCAGGCTGAGCATCATCTCCTGGGCCACATCTGCCCATGGGGAGTGTTTTCACAGCCTGGCCCTTGGAACTGTTAACCACTGAAAGAACCACAGAGCACTCTAATGGTTTGACACTTGTTAGCCAGCATTTAGTTCACAAGCATAATGAAAGTGACCTTCCCACACCTGGGAAAGGGACAGAGGAGGGAGAGCCAGCCCAGTGTATGCCGTGGGCTTATCTGTGGCAGCCCCAGTGTGCAACTATCGAAAACAGACACCAAAACAGCATGGTGAATGCCTGGCACTCAGCATTCTGAGCTTACTCTTCAGTTTGGTGGGGTAGCTCCTAGACTAGATACTGCTGCAAAAGAAAACAAGCACAAAGGAAACCAAGATGATTTCTTCGGGCTGATGCAACCTGTTCTGACCTGCAAAAATCCTACCTTCCCCCACCTCCCCACCGTAATAGTCATAGTATAAGGGTTGTACAGACACCTCAGGAGACCTGCCTGATTCCTTTACACCCTTCTCCCTAACATCTAGACTATCTCTAGAGCTGTTTCCTAGTCGTGAATGCGTGATGGTCCTTCTTTGTCCCTGCAAGTATGATCCAACATGGCCCAGTTCAGAATCAGAATATGTCTTCTGTGTCATGGCGGCATTTGGTCCATGGTGGGAGAAAGAAGTCAACTTTTCCCAGTGGTGGAGTGAGGACAGGGGAGGGCCGGCCCTCTCAGCCTTGGATGTGATCCATTTGCTGTAGTCTTCCACCTTGGTGTACAGAAACAGGCCAGGGCACGTCTCACCACCGAAGTTCAGGACTCCTCTCAGAACCCACAGATCGAACTGCTGTAGCTGGCACATCATTGGGCTTCCTGGGTCCCCCTGTGATAAAAGGCAGAAGGCTTCAAGTCTTAGAAAAACTAGTTTTTGTTGTAAATCTATCCTTGTGCAATATACTGTTTGTTCTAGAAATGTTTTATGCTGGTTCTCACTGGAAATGGGGCAAATTATAGGATACGATTTCAAATCTAGGCAGCCACCACCACAAATTCCAACAAGATGACTTTTCCTTTTATTATGCAAATTAGCTGTGGACTTCTGCTGATTGCCTATAGCTTCCTGGTTCATATTTCATTTTCTTGCCCCTTTCCAGTCCTTTGGCCAAACCTTCCCTCTCTTCTGGCTTCTCATTCCTGAAATGTTGGTGTTTGTTTCTGTTTTGTCCTGAAATGCTCACATTTTCCCTCCTCCTCTCTGCCTTGCTTTGACCCTTAGTTTAAGCCACTTCCTGCCACCTGGCAGCTGCTCACCAGCCTGGCTGGCCGTGCTCTTGGTCTTCCCTACTCCCAACGGAGCAGTCCTCTGGGACTTGGGAATTCTGCCACATACACTTTACCTAACTTAAAGTGAGGGAGTAGAAGCTTGGCATCGTTAGCTAGATATGGGACCCTGGCAAGTGACCAAATCCTCTCTGAGCCAAAGTGGGAACACAGTTAATGCCTGTAACACGTGCTGAGCACAGCACAGTGCCTGGCACACGGCAAACACTCCATAGAATATTAGCTACCATCATCTGGATGTCTCTATAAAGGCCATCATTTTTCTGAAAAGTTGGGGAAAATGGGAAAAGCAACAAGGCAACTACTAGGTATCATTTACCTTACCTGCCCAGACCCCACACCCCTAGGTCTCCTCTCAAAGGAATTCCTGCCCCTCCCGTGGCCCATCTTGGTCCGAGAAGGGGGTGGTCATCCCCCGGCTAGCCAGCCACTTCTGACCTGTGTAGCCTGCCTGGCTGAAAGGCCCGGGCAATGACATGTTGCTCTCGCGGTTTGGACTGAGACACAGAATGGGGCTGCAATTAACAACAGGAAACAATTTGAACAGACTCAACCAGGAGCAGCAGAAAGGCAGAAGAGCAGCCACCTCACCCCCTTACATCCGAGGCCTGAGTGTGTGGTCTGTCTTGGGTATTTCTCTCTCTCTCTCTCTTTCTCTCTTTCTTTCTTTCTCTCTTTCTTTCTCTGTCCCCAAGGCTGGAGTGCAGTGGTGCAATCTTGGCTCACTGCAACCTCCACCTCCGGGATTCAAGCAATTCTCCCACCTCAGCCTCTCGACTAGCTGGGGCTACAGCTGTGCACCACCATGCCCAGCTAATTTTTTTTTTTTTTTTTTTTGAGATGGAGTCTTGCTCTGTCCCCCATGCTAGAGTGCAGTGGCATGATCTCGGCTCACTGCAACCTCCTCCTCCTGGGTTCAAGCGATTCTCCTACCTCAGCCTCCCCAGTAGCTGGGATTACAGGCGCCCACCACCACACCTGGCTAATTTTAATTTTTAGTGGAGATGGGGTTTCACCATGTTGGCCAGGCTGGTCTCAAACTCCTGACCTCGTGATCCACCCGCCTCAGCCTCCCAAAGTGTTGGGATTACAGGCGTGAGCCACTGCACCTGGCCTAATTTCTGTATTTTTAGTAGAGATGGGGTTTCACGATGTTGGCCAGGCTGGTCTTAATCTTCTAACTTCAGGTGATCTGCCTGCCTCGGCCTCTCAAAGTGCTGGGATTAGGCATGAGCCACCATGCCCAGCGGGGTATTCTCTTTCAATAAAGCTCCTCTTTTCCAAGGAAGCCACCAGAACAGAGATGAAGACCAGTGGGAAAAGAAGGGAGCAACTCCGCGGGCAGGGCAGCGAGGAGGCCGTGCTGCAAAGCTGCCATGATTCCCTGGTGATCTCTCAGCAGGCCAAGGCCAGACATGTGAGGAAGGCCTTGAGGACTTCATTCTGTGCCTCTCCTTGGATGGAAGGGGGTGCTTTAGTGTGGCACTCTTGACTTTTCAATTAACTGGTGAACAGGCCCTTGTGTGCACGTCACTATGTCTGCCTAGGTCATGGGGGCTCCCTGGCCAAGAATGACGTGGTTCCCCCTTTCATCAGTCCCATTCACAGTTTGTCTTAACTGTAGTGGTATAGCCAGAGCAAGAAAAAGAATGTGATTTAGGACAAATGATTGGATGAGTGATTGGTAGATGTCCTCAGCTATGGCGTGGTTTTGCAGGTCACTGTTCCACACACCTGGGCACAGCATATACGCTTTTTCTCTTCCCCATAATCCTGTAGGGGCTGCGACTTCTGAAGCACAAGAGGCAGAGGCGAACAGCTCCAGGTGCCCCTCTGGAGCTACCCTACCTCATCTCCCAAGGGAGCGGCCACAGCCCAGAGTGGGGTCTTTCATTGTGTGATCTCTTCCCTTGACATTCAGCAAAAGCCCTAACATTGGTAGAATAAAGGCAGGATGGGTGAGTGCAGAGTGATTCTGCTTTTGTTGGGTTTCAGGGAAACCCATAGGCAGATTCTGAACCTGGTGGTTGATTCTACATGTGGGAATTGTGGCTTTGAAGACCTCTGGACATGAGAACATATTTCCAAGACAGAGGATTCTACGGGGACAGGTCACCATTAAATGGTGTGCAAGCATAATTCTGTTCAAAAATGAAGGCCTGTTTAGAGGTGTGTCACAGTTAAAAACCAACCTGAACTTTGCAGTTAGATTTTAAAAGATGGTCACTTAGAGTAGAAATAGCTTAGAATATTCCATTGCGTCTAAGATACAGTTAGAAATCAACATCTTTGAAATTAGGGTGTGTCTTTTAATCAGTTGACGTCAGAGTTTAACTGGCAGCATTTTTTTCTTTCTTGGGATTACAAAAAATGGTGGTGCATTCTATAATTGGCAGCATCTTAGATCTGAGGAAGTATGATACTTGTTTGATGGAATGGTTGAGGGCAGAATTTTGTTAAAAAGCTATATCTACACTGTATTTTAACACATTATCTAATTTAAGAAATTGTTAAGATCCCCCACCTGGCAGAGGACCCAGTACAAAGTAGGCACTCAATAGATGTTACACGAACTTTGGAAGGGCAAACATATTTCTTAATGAGAGGCAGTCCTTCGTGTTTTGCAATAAAATGCCTTTTAAAAAAATTATCTGTATATATGTATTTTTTCCCCTTGCTCTAAAAATCCTGCCTTTCTGGATACTATGGGGAAAAAAAAAATTCCCCATCAGGTGTCCTGAAGGTTATTTAGAGGAGAGTGTGTGATAAGCCTCTTAGAAAAGCAATTGGAGAGTAGAGGAGATAAACGCTATCTGGATATCTGGTAGACCTAGGTCCTTGTCTTTGCTGTAACTTTTATTGACTGTGTGACCCTAGTAAGCCACACTTTCTCCAGATTTGGATATGAAGGGGCCTGAACCAGGTGTGTGTGACTTCTACACATTTTTTTTTGAGGCAGTAGGACAGCCACATCCATACAGCCCTCATCTGGGTGGAGGGCAGGGCTTCTCAGAGAAGAAAAACCCAATAACTGATAGCATCAGAGGGGAGTCTAGGTTCCCTAGAAGCTGAATACAGCAGCCCCACACTGTAAACCTGCTCAAAGCATATCGGCCTGTGTGGTTTGGACTCAGACTTTCAAATTTTTAGCTAGTTAAAAAGCACCTGTGACTTAGACAAGCTTCATCATGTTACACTGAAAATCGTGACTGGTTCGTTCATTCAGCAGATTTTTATTGAGCGCATACTGTCTGCCAAGTGCTATTCACTCCAGAGACAGCCACTCATCCCAAGTCCTAGTCCCTGCCCTCACAGAGCTCCCCATCTAGGGAGGGGGAGTCCTGAAGCTTCCCTGGATGTGACCAAGTCTTACTCGCAACACTTAGCTTCTACTCCATGATGTTCTTACCAAGCAGGCAGTCTTGGTTTCCTCTTTCGTGTGGCTGCCGCATTCTGTCTTCTGGAGTTTGTGTAGGGGACACATGTCAAGATCTTTCACGAAGATTTTTCTCAGGACACTCATCGTCATGTGATTTCCTGTCTGGACCATGCAACAGAGAGCCCAGGGATTATTAACCAGAAGGCAGTCCCCTATGTCAACACAACTCCCACTCATATAGCCAAATGAGAGTGAGAATTTTTTTTTTTTTTTTTGAGTTGGAGTCTTGTTCTGCCCCGCAGGCTGGAGTACAGTGGTGTGATCTTGGCTCACTGCAACTTCTGCCTTTCGGGTTCAAGCAATTCTCCTGCCTCAGCTTCCGGAGTAGCTGGGATTATAGGCATGTACCACAACGCTCAGCTAATTTTGGTATTTTTAATAGAGATGGAGTTTCACCATGTTGGCCAGGCTGGTCTCGAACTCCTGACCTCAAGTGATCCACCTGCCTTGGCTTCCCTAAGTGCTAGGATTACAGGCATGAGCCGCTGTGCCCTCAGAAATGTTCTTATAAATCCCTTTTTTTCATAGAAATAAGAACCTGTGACTGAGTTTTTATTGAAAACTACCTCCACTTTGAACTTGAATGTGCAAACAGGCAGAGAACACCCTTCCTCCTCTTCTAGAGAGTATCCATTTCCTTGTTTCTTTCTTTCCCCAAAATAAAAGAAAACAAGGATGGCTTAGACAAGAGGACAATCAGCCCTAGTTCGGGAACTAACATCCCCTCACCTCTCTGTACCCTTGTACTCATTCCAGGGTGTCCACTGCCTCTGTACTTCCAGTTTTGGTGTAGGGCTAGAGGGTAAAGGACCAATGTGATGTAAGAATGGCCACCGGATGAGCGCAGTGGCTCACTCCTGTAATCCCAACACTTTGGAAGGCCGAGGTGGGAGGCTTGCTTGAGCCCAGGAGTTCGATAACAGCCTGGGCAACATAGCAAGACCCCATTTCCACAAAAAATAAATTTAAAACAATTAACCAGGCATGGTGACATGTGCCTGTAGTCCCAGCTACTCGGGGCTGAGGCAGGAGGATCACTTGAGCCCAGGAGTTCAAGGCTGCAGTGAGCCATGATGGCACCACTGCATGAAAAGACCCTGTCTCAAAAAAAAAAAAAAGAAGAATGGCCACAGAAAGAGAAAGCCCTGGGAGTCTTGACTGATTAGGTAATGGTTTCAGCCAAACTCTAGAACCTCAAGCAAGCTCCATTATTAAATTAAGATAGGCCCTAGATTGGATTATCCAGGTCACCCCCACTGCCAGCACACACGCAGCCTCCTCTGGGAGGAGGAATGCCTTAACTGCAGATGTGGGATTCCATCCTGACACCCAGCAGTTCTGCAAGACTGGTGGTGTATGCAGCATTCTGCCGAGGAAGCAGATGGACTGGACCAGGTTGCCAAAATGCATCGCTGTGTCTGTCTTCAGGAGGGCTATGTTGTTGCTCATGGAGTTGTTATCAAAGTCCTCATGGATGATGATGGTATCGACTGGATACTCTGTGTGAGCAATCTTGCTGGGATCCATGTTACTTATACCCACTATAACGACAATGTCCTTCCTGGAGAGAGAGCAAGGGAATCCTGAGAAGCCAAGACAGCAAGGAAGCTTCACACTTCCCTGTTTTCCCATTGAAGTTTTTTCAGCCTGGAACACTCATCCAGCTCATACTCCCTGTGTTAATTCTTCCTCACCCCTTTGGACTCAAGTTTCTAGGAAATCTTTTATGAACCCCTAGGCTTGTGCCCTCTTTTGTGAGCCTGCAGAATCCTGGAGATTCTTTAATCTTAACACCATTTGCCCCACCACTAAAGAAAATCTGTTAACATGTTATTGCTGATTAATGTTTTTTCTATGAATAGGTTTTTGTTACATATTGTAGTTTGCAAAAGTAGTAATTGCAGTTCTACCAAAGATGTCATCTTGACTCCTGCTTTTAGTATTTACACTTAAAATAGGCATCTTTCCTTATTATATATTCTGTAAATACATTTTGGAGAAATTGAAGTTCTAATAACAATAGAATTGAGTTGGGTGTTTTCCCTTTCTCCTCTTGGGAATCACCCAAGAAACTATGAGAATGAGGAACAAACACAAACACCATAAAACCAAGAGACGCTAAAGAATCCAAATCTCAGAGTCAAAGGAAGGGCTGATGAAAAGAAGGATGGCAGGAGTGCAAGAGTTATAGATGACACTGACTGCCACAGAGCTCAGAAAAAGCTTGCTGAGCATGTTCTCCACAAAGAAGCGAAAAGAAAAGAAACAAGACCATCACCAAAATGAAGGCCAAATCAAAAGCAGCATAAAGGAGAATAGGGCCCACAGAAAACACAATTAGGGGCATTGAGAAATGTGACCAAAATGAAATGAAAATTAACAAAGATTTTTAAAGGCTTGAGAGGAAAATGAAAGATAAGGCAGGCACAGGAGGACCAGCTGACCACAAAGAAAGTAACCAAAATGATGAAACAGGAAAAATATTTCAAGATATGATTTAAGAAAACTTTTCAGAACTAAGACTTGAATCTATAGTTTGGAGACAGCTAACCTATCTCCAGTAGTGTTGAGTGTCCACTATCTCTATAGTTTGGAGTAGTTAACACTGAGACATAGTTCTGGTCAGGTCCCAACAGGAAATAAATGTTCTACTCAAACACGATAAATTTGGGTGAGTTTAATAAAGGGACTCTTTACAAAGGTCTTGGCAGGATGCAGGGAAACCACAAGGACAGCACTGGGCACTGCCTGCTATAGGCAGCTCCTGCTGAGGTAACAACGCTGTGCTGACACTGTCCCTGGGCTCTAGGTGAGGGGAGGATGTGATCAGACAGAGCTGTGTGGAGTGGGTCACTTAGCTGGTAAAAGCGGCCAACCAGCAACCAATATGCAGTAGCCCTCAGAGGAATAAGGATACTGACTTCACTTTCCCAACTCCCTCTGATCCCTTGCCTCTTTTATGCATGTTGGCCAAAACCAATTGGAATCCAGAAGGCAAGAAAGACCACTGGTATAACCCATACAGGTGAGCCTCCTGGGGCCTGGCAGGGTAGAAGAGTAGAGTTGATCTGAAGGGGCAGATTGGGGAAATCCAGCACAACTAGTAAAGTTGCTGGACTTGAGTGACAAAGAAGGAATCCTTGGACATCCAGACTAACAAAGATGAGGTCATCTTAATTAAGTTTGGCTGTATTGTCTAACCAAAGTACTGGCATTACAGGTGTGAGTTATTGCATCTGGCTGGTAGGTGATTTTAATTCACCTCTGACAGTCTAGGACAGATCAAATAGACTTCCTTGTCCAATTTTATATATTGAATTTTACACCAAGCATGGAGAATGAACTTTTTAATTTACCTGTGAAAATATTCACATAGACCACCCATAGTAGACAGACAGGACAACCTCAACAAATCCTAAATAGATCACCACGTGGTATAATTCAATAATGTTAGAAAACAAAACAAAAAACCCTAGCACCTGGACATTTTAAAACTCTGTCTTGGCCACACATGATGGCTCACGTCTATAATCCCAGCACTTTGGGATGCCAAGGCAGGTGGATCACCTGAGACCAGGAGTTCGAGACCAGCCTGGCCATCATGGCAAAACTTCATCTCTACTAAAAATACAAAAATTAGCTGGGCATGGTGGCATGCACCTGTAGTCCCAGCTACTCGGGAGTCTGAGGCAAGAGGATTGCTTGAATCCGGGAGACGGAGATTGCAGTGAGCTGAGATCATACTGCTGTACTGCAGCCTGGGCAACAGAGCAAGATTGTCTCAAAAGAAAATTAAATTATAAAAAATTAAAATATAAAGCTCTGACTTTAATAAAACCCTTGAGTCAAAGAGAAAATCAAAACCAAAAGAATGGACCAGATAGAAAATAGCCATAATGAAAACACTACATAGAAAACAGAACTTCCATGGAGGGCTAGTTGGCAGTAGCTCTCAGGATTTTAAATGCATGTCTTTTTTAGCCCAGTCTTTCTACTCCTGGGATGTCTACACTATGGTACACTTGCATGTGTGTGAAATAATGCGTGTACAAGTATGTCTGTTGCAGCATTTTTGGCAGTAGTAAAAGATTGGAAACAGCCTAAATTTCCATTAACAGAGGACTGTGTAGTTATGTTACTTCCATAACAGGCTATTGTGCAGCTGAAAAAAGAATGCATTAGCCCTTTACGTGCCAATAAGAAAAGGTCTCCAAAATTTATGATAAAGTGAGAAAAGGCTGTGAGTGAATTAATGTGTATGATGTGCTACCAGTTGCATTGTGGGTGTGTCAGGAGTGTGTTATGAACTTAATTGCGTTCTCTTGAAAATTTGTAGGTTGAAGTCCTAACCCCCAATTTGACCATATATTTGGAGATAGGGCCTTTAAGGAGATAATTAAGATTAAATGAGGTATAAGGCTGGGGCTGTAATCTAAGAGGACTGGTGTCCCTATAAGAAGAGAAAGAGACACCAAGAGTGCACAGGCACAGAGGGGAGGCCATGTGAGGACACAGCGAGAAGGTGGCCGTCTGCAAGCCCAGGAGAGAGGCCTCAGGAGAAACCAAATCTACTGACACCTGGATCTCAGACTTCCAGCCTCCAAAACTGTGAGAAATAAATGTCTCTTGTTTAAGCCACCCAGTCTGTGGTATTTGTTATGGCAGCCTAAGTAGACTAATACAAGGAAAAAGAAAATTCTCTGTCAATAGATATAAGAATCAATATAGCCAGACCTATAGGTACATAGATATCCATGAGTGCTTTGAGTATTTAAGAAGGAATAGGCAAGAAATTGGTGACAGAATGTGGCTCAAGGGAGAAAAACTAGGGGGCGGGGGAGGGAAGGAGCTGCTTTTCACTGTACATTCTTTGGTTTCTTGTGAACATTTTACTACATACTTTTTTTTTTTGACATGGAGTCTCACTCTGTCACCCAGGCTGGAGTGCAGTGGCACAATCTTGGCTCACTGCAACCTCCACCTCCCAGGTTCAAGTGATTCTCCTGTCTCGGCCTTCTGAGTAGCTGTGATTACAGGTGTATGCCACTATGCCCGGGTAATTTTTGTATTTTTTAGTAGAGACAGGTTTTTGCCATGTTGATCAGGCTGGTCTCACGGGAACTCTTGACCTCAAGTGATGCGCCCATCTCAGCCTCCCAAAGTGCTGGGATTACAGGTGTGAGCCACTGCACCCGGCTGCACATGTATTTTTAATTAAAAATACAAATCCTATGTTAAACTATTCACCAGCTGCATAATATTCCATCGAGGATTTATAATTTATTTAGCCAATTATAGTCATTATACTCTCTCCCCAATACTCTGTGTGTGTATATACGTAATTATAGATTATATACTATATGTTACATATAATATTGTATACATAGATATTCCATATACATATATACATATATTACAATATCATGTATATTACATATAATAGAGTATAGTATATAATTACATGTATAGTATACACTATATATTATGTATAATATATAGTTATATGTATAGCATGTATATATATGAAAAATTATAATTTCATCGCAATAGTGGGACATTAGGTTTCTTTTCAGTGTTTTGTGTGTAATTAACCATCCTAGGAACAGCTTTGTACATACAAATTTTCCAGTGGTTGAAATTATTTCCTTAATGTTGATTCCCAAAAATGAAGTCACTGGGTCAAAGAGTGAGAAATATTTACCAAAAACATTATTCTTTTAATAATATTTATGATTTTCCCTGGTTTAAAAGAATGCATATTTGTACTACAGAATTTGCAGAATACAGAGAAGCTAAAAGAAGAAAGTAGAAATCGTGCGTTCTGAGCATTCAGAGATAAGCACTCTTAAAAGCGCTTCTGTATTTTTTTCGAGGCTTTTCTCTGTGTACATGTATTTGTGGCAGTAACGTTTGTAAGGCCCACGTGTTTTAAGGTAAGGGCTCCTACTGACTGGCTGAACAGTTGATAAGTGTTAGGGACCCTAGTGTTAGGAGCCAGTGCCTCTGTGATAGCAGTAAAATCAGAAAGAATATCCCACCTGCATTGAATGGAGGACTCATCATTTCATTTTTCCGTTGCAAGGCCTGCAGTCCTCACAGCAGAGATCAGCCTTGGCAACTGGTGAATTTAGGGCTCACAACAGAGCAAGTGCTGAGCTGGTAAAAAGCCCTGTCCCCCAGAATGCACCTTTCAGGGCCTCCCCAGGCTGAGCAGGAAACAGGGCCGCCCCCACCCTCACCCCCAGCGATGCTGCGGGCCCCAAAGGCAGGGGCACTGGCCTGTTCTGAATGGCGGATGCGATGCTGAGGACCCAGAACTCGCTCAGGATGCAGCCGAAAGCCAGGTGTGTGTACTGGGAGTCCTGCAGCGACACCACCCACGGGAACTCCATGCTGCTGACCAAGCCCTCCTTGGGGTCAGGACCGTAGAAAACAGAAGCTTTCTGGACGCCACAACCTGAGGAGCAGGTGCGGAGCCTCACTGCCGGGGCAAGGAGACCTCAGGACCCTCTCTCCTGCGGGCTGTCTGTCTCGATCATCACTAACGCTATCTGCAACCCCTTTTCTTTATTTTGCCTAGTGTGTCTTCTTCACCCTAAAAGATGCTTAGTGACATTTTTGAATCCCAAAATTATGTTAGACTACAAATAAAAACTCTCATCTATTGAACACATAATGGTACACTTTGGCAGTGTCTGCCACCTTTCGTATTCATCAGCAGTTCTCAAAGCCTAGTCTGGGACCCCTGGGAGTCCTCAACACACTTTTGGGATCTGCAAGGTTAAACCTATTTTCATTTTCTTTTCTTTTTTTTTTTTTTTTTTCTTTTTTGAGACAGGATCTCATTGTGTTGCCCTGCAGTGGTGGGATCATAGCTCCCTGTGGCCTCAACCTCCCGGGTTCAAGCAATTCTCCTGCCTCAGCCTCTGGAGTAGTTGTGACTACAGGCGCCTGCCACCACTCCCGGCTAAATCCTTTATTTGTAGAAGAGATGAGGTCTTGCTATGTTCCCAGGATGATCTAGAGCCCCCTAGCTCAAGAGATCCTCCCTCCTCAGCCTCCCAAAGTGTTGGGATTACAGGCATGAGCCACTGCGCCCAGCTTTGAAACTATTTTCATAAGAATGTGAAGACATTATTTGCATTTTTGCTCTCTTCATTAATGTACAGTAGAATTTTCCAGAGGCTACAGGATGTCATCACTGTGATGGCTAGTAGTATGTGTGACCTTGTGTATTCCCTTTTTTATTTTTTATTTTTATATTTTTTTAAGATGGAGTCTCACTCTGTTGCCCGGCTGGAGTGCAATGGTGCAATCTCGGCTCACTGCAACCTCTGCCTCCCGGGTTCAAGCGACTCCCCGCCTCAGCCTCCCGAGTAGCTGGGATTATAGACGCACGGCACAATGCCCAGCTAATTTTTCTATTTTTAGCAGAGATGAGGTTTTGCCATGTTGGCCAGGCTGGTCTTGAACTCCTCACCTCAAGTGATCTGCCTGCCTTGGCCTCCCAAAGTGCTGGGATTACAGGCGTGAGCCACCGTGCCCGACCAGTGACTCCTTTTTCAGCCATGCATCCAACCACACTCAGCCCTGGCAGGTGCTGAGGTAGGGCCTGGGATTCCAAGGATGGATTTCAGGAGCCCATCAGAGTGACATGCTGAAGAGTGATGGCCATATAGAGGGATATGTGACACAGGGAGTGTGCCCAAAGTATAAGAGGAGGGGGCATGAATTCTGCCCAGGACATAAAGTCTCAGAGGGCTTCCCCCTGGGGGCAACCTTGCATATGAGCACCAAAAACAGTTTCCAAACCATGACCCTAAGAACTGATTGTAACATACAGAATTATCATTAAAGGACCTCTCCATGATGGAGCATCATATGACCAGACATCTCCATTAATTGACACTTGGTGACTTTGCTGGAACAATGACAGACTGATTTTAGCAAGATGATGTCTGGAAGTTCACTAAGTGCATCAGAACCACTAGAGACAAGATTCCTTATCTTTGGTCTGATTTCTTTTTGGGACATTGGCAATCTACGGTGCAAGGCATTTACCAACCTTCCCTAACCCCACAAGAGCTCATAAGTGTGTGATGACTTTTGCTTTTTCAGAGCTCTAGTTGGCTAGTTTATCTGACCTTACAAAACCCTTGGAAAGCCAAGATGTAATGAGGAAATCTGACCCAGAGATGAAATGCTTGTCTTGGCCCCTTAGCTGTGAGTTTTTAAGGAGGGAGAGGACCTTTCTGTGTTTTCTGGGTATCTCCTGGTCTCCCTGGGGCTGCAAGAAAACAGAGAGCTGCAGGAGACTGAGGGAGCTGGAGGACTCCCCTCTATGTGTGTGCATGTGTGTGTGTGCGTGTGTGTGTGTGCATGTGTGTGTGCGTGTGTATGTGTGTGAGTGTGTGTGCATGTGTGTGTGCGCATGTGTGTGCGTGTGTCTGTGCGTGTGTGAGTATGTGTGTGCGTGTGTGTGTGCACATGTGTGTGTGAGGGTGTGTGTGGACTTTCTCATGTCTCCCATCTAATTCCAGGCAGGCAGGGCAGGGCTGGCTGAGATGGCAGCAAGGTGGGACACAGCCTACTTTAGCTAGCTGTCTCCTCTCCGCCTCCCCTCTGTAGGCTGGAATTCTTAGTCCTGGGCAGCCTAGAGGTCAAGGGAGGAGGTGACCGCAGCTGCCACTTCTGCCATCTGAGGCTGTGGCCGCCTCCAAGACACCTGCAGCAGTAGAAGCCCCCTGCTCCCGGGACCAGCCCTGCAGTTGGGGGTTGTAGTTTGCAAAAGAGCAGTATTCTCCAGGAAGGACAGGGCAGGGGCTGGGAGTGAAGAGGCAGGCTTCTCGCTCACCCCTGTACCCAGAGGGCCTTATTTTCCTAACCACACTCCCACCCTAAGGATTGGCCCTGACTTTAGTTTCCTCCATCCACATCCCATGATTCACTTCTTTGCCTGGTTCCTGCCACCAATGCAGGCCGCCCAGTGCAAAGTGCCGTGAGTCATCTTCCCTAAGCCCCTCCTTGGATGTTAAGGACCACTTCATCTTCCTGGATGATCCCCTTCTGTGCCACATGTGCAGCTAAAGTCAGAGGGAGGAAAGCAGCACACTCACTGGTGGAAGAGTAGAGAAGGCCGAGCAGCACCAGGAGCACCCCTCGCATCTTGCCATCCCCAGAGAGACCCGCTGCGGACACCATGGGCAGCTGGGGAAACAAAACCCAATGACTCCATCCTCTTCCCAAACACATGGGGAGTTTTCTAAGCCTCTTTTTTCCATCCTTTTCCCAAACACACATGTTCCCTCCCAAACATCGGAGGCTCCCCTTCTTTCCACCAACAAAGGTTCCAAGATGTAGGGCACTGACCTGTCACATCCCTAGTGCTTGATTCTGTGTAGTAAAGAGGCAGGACCAGTTGGCCCGCACTGTGGTTTGTGAGATGGCCCAAGAAGAGAAGGCAGCTTACTCTTGTCAGTTTTCTTCTCAATCCAGCCCAAGCCCCTGAGCACCCCAGAGAGTTGGGTCTCTGAAAAGGGCTGCTTTTTGACTCGTGGAATTCAACCCTTGCCTTAACTCTGTAGCCATAAAATGCTGCTGAAAGAAAAGTAGAGTTTTAGTGGAAGCCCACCCTGGGATTAATGCTTCTGCTGTGGTTTTACCCTTCTAAACTCTGCTGGCTAAAAGAATGCTAGGGCTTCTGTTAACTGTTAACAGCCTGTTTTTTTGTTTTTTATTTTATTTTATTTTGAGACTGAGTCTCGCTCTATTGGCAGGCTGGAGTGCAGTGGCACCAGCTCGGCTCACGGCAACCTCTGCCTCCCAGGTTCAAGCGATTCTCCTGCCTCAGCTTCCTGAGTAGCTGGGACTACAGATGTGCGCCACCACGCCCAGCTAATTTTTGTATTTTTAGTACAGATGGGGTTTCGCCATGTTGGCCAGGCTGGTCTCGAACTTCTGACCTCAGGTGATCCACCCGCCTCAGTCTCCCAAAGTGCTGGGATTACCGGCGTGAGCCACCGTGCCCTGCCAATAGCCTGTATCTTTACATAGGCACAGCCCAAGCATTTAGCTTAGTTCATTTGCACCACCGCGGTAGGAAGTAGACACTCTAGTTATCACCATTTTACAGATTCAGAAACTGATACTCAGAGACATCGAGTAGCCAGTCCAAGGTCACACAGCTGTCAAGCAATGCACAGAAGCCCAAGGAACCCATGTGCACAGTTCTAAGTCACCATGTTCCACTCATGACACTGGATGCCTCTTGTCCTTAGAATGGTGCTCAGAGTTCGTCCATGAACTGTTCCTGCTCAAGGAGAAATGAACTCAGGCTGGCCTGACACAGTAGAGTTCAACAGAAGGATTCCTTCTACTGCCTTGGGAAGAATGTTCCACTGTGGCATCACGGTTACCATGGCACCACCAAGCAACTGTCTGGACATGGGGACTTAGGAGGAGCTAGGATGAAAGGCCTCCTTGTTGCTTAGCCTTGGCAGGGCTCTTCTGGAAGCCAGGCTCTCTCCTAGTCTAAGAAGGCAAGCTTTTTGCTGGATTACAAAGTCCTCTCTGGTCGTGGCCACGGTCTGTCTACCCCACTCAGCGCCCGCCCTGTGTCCACACATGCTTGTCAGACTGGACTGAGGAAGCCCACAACTGGGGTGGGTTTGGAATTTCCAGTCCCTGTCAGCATCTTACACTCCCAGGGTGGTTTCTTTCAGACTTAGCCCAGTTTTCTTTAGCCTCTCAGTTTCCGGGTCCAATCTAAGCTACCAGACAGGCTCTGCCAAACCAGAGGCCCAGATGGGGTCTGCCACTCCAGCCACTGTGAGCAGCTTTGGTTTGAGCCCAAATGCCAGGACTGGAGAAGTGTCGACAAGGTTGAGGTAAGATGTTAATTCCACAAAGCCACAGAGGCAGGGTGGGTGCGCAGGCCTCTGGTGCAGACGCTCAGAAGATCCTTACTGGATGGGTAGATGAATGGCTGGTGGAAGGCAGGAAGGCTGGTGAGAAAGTGGAGCCTGGCTGGGCACGGTGGCTCACGCCTATAATCCCAGCACTTCACGAAGCCGAGGCAGGCAAATTACTTGAGCTCAGGAGTTTGAGGCCAGCCTGGGTAACATGGTGAGACCCTGCCTTTTACCAAAAATACAAAAATTTAGCCAGGCGTGGTGGCACACGCCTATAGTCCCAGGTACTTGGGAAGCTGAGGTGAAGGTTGCAGTGAGCTGAGATAGCACCACTGCACTACAGCCTGGGCGACAGAGTGACAGCCTGTCTCAAAATAATAATAATAATAAAGTGAGGCCTGAGTCCAAAGGGAGTGGCTACCTCCTTCCCCCATGTTCCCCTGATGTCCTGCCAGCTTCACCACCCTCCCTCACCTTTAACCCTGGGCAGGGGGGCGGGGGCATTGGCTTCTGCTACAAGAACAGAAAATTTTTGGCAGTGGGAGAAGTGGGAGTTGATTCTTCAATTTGTTGCGCATCACAGGTCTCAAAGAGCTGTATTTTAAATTTTTATTTTTTATTGTTTTTAGAGACAGGATCTTGCTCTGTTGTCCAGGCTAAAGTACAGTGGTGCAATCATAGCTCACTGCAGCCTCGAACACCTGGGCTCAAGTGATCCTCCAGCCTCGGCCTCCCAAGTAGCTGGAACTACAAGCCTGTGCCACCAGGTCTGGCTAATTTTTCATATTATATTTTTTTGAAGAGATGGGGTCTCACTGTGTTGCCCACACTGGTCTCGAACTCTTGGGCTCAAGTGATCCTCCCACCTAAACCTCCCAAAGCATTAGCAATTATATAGATATGAGCCACTGCACCCGGCCCTCAAAGAGCTTTCATTACCATATGTTTCCTCCCTCACAATCCCCGGTTACCCTGGCAGGACAAAGGCATTTCCTGAGCTTTCCAGGTGAGAACATGGTGGCCCAGAATGTGTTTCTCATTCGGTTGTTCTTTGCTTAATACCTGTATCCGGCCAGGCGCGGTGGCTCTCGCCTATAATCCCAGCACTTTGGGAGGCTGAGATGGGCGGATCACGAGGTCAGGAGATCGAGACCATCCTGGCTAACACGGTGAAACCCCGTCTCCACTTAAGACCAGAAGTCTTAATTTTCATGAACTCACATGTATTCATCTTATTCAGTTAGGACTCTTTGTGTCTTGTTTAAGAAATTCTTCTGTAGCTCAGCATCAGAGATCTATTCTACTCTATCTTCTTCTCAAACCCTTGAAGTCTTGTTTTTCACATGTGAGTCCTCAACCTGTATGGATTCATTTTTTGTGCATGGTGTGGATACTTAGTTATGCCAGCATCATTTGTCACAAGTCTCCAATGTGACTCCAGCACATATCAATGTATACATTTATTTGTTGAACTTCTCTTGGTACTTAGTTTTCTAGTTTATTATTTTCTGCCCTTATCTTTTATTGTCTGATTTCTTCTACCTTCTTTGAGTTTGTGTTATTTTCCTAATTATTATTATTATTATTTTTTTTAGACAGAGTGTCGCTCTGTTGCCCAGGCGGGAGTACAGTGGCGTGATCTTGGCTCACTGCAACCTCCACCTCCCAGATTCAAGCAATTCTCCCGCCTCAGCCTCCTGGCTAATTTTTGTATTTTTAGTAGAGACAGGGTTTCACCATGTTCATCAGATTGGTCTCAAACTGTTGACCTCATGATCCGCCCACCTCGACCTCCCAAAGTGCTGGGATTATAGGCGTGAGCCACCACGCCCGGCCTATTTTCCTAAAATTTTTAGCTGGCATTTAGTGTGTTAACTTTAGCCCTCCTTTCTAATATAAGTCTTTAAGGCATTGTTTTTCCCCTAAGTACCATTTCTCTGTAGCTCTTAACTTTTGATACCTTGTGATTTCCTAATCATTCAGTTCTATTTTTATATTTCCATTGTGATTATTGTTTGACTCTTGAGCTACTTACAAATGTGTTCTTAAATTTCCCAAACATATGACTAGTTTTATTTACCTTTTTGATACAGACTTCTAACCCAGTTGGTTGGAGAATGTGATCTGTGTAATACAAATCTTCAAAATCTCTGAGACGTGCTTTGTGGCCTAATATGTGATAAGAATTGTTGTACCTGTACCATGTTTGCTTGAGGAAAATGTACTGTCTCTATCTGTCAATTATCCTCAAACTTGTTGACTGTGCTATTCAAATTTTCTGAATTATTCCTGATGTTTTGTCTACTTGACCTATCGATCATTCAGAAAGGTGCCTCCTATTATACTAGTGAATTTGCCCATTTCTCCCTATAGTTATAGCAATTTTTGCTTTATGTGTTTTGAAGCTATTTTCGCCCAGATACACAAGTTTAGAATTGTCAACTATTCTTGGTAAATTGAACTACGGTTGATTCTCATCATTCGCTGTAGCTATGTTTTATAAAGTCCTGACAAACACTGAATTAATGAGTACTGAACTTTTGTTCCTTGGGGAAATAACAAGAGTAGGTTCCTGAAAGCCTCTGGTCATAACAGTTTTATAAAATGGAGTACAATGATGCGATCTCGGCTCACTGCAACCTCAACCTCCTGGGCTCAAGTGATCCTCCTGGATAATTTTTTTTTTTTTTTGGAGAGTCAGGGTTTTGCCATGTTGCCCAGGCTGGTCTTGAACTCTTGAGCTCAAGCGATCCATCTGCCTCAGGCTCCCACAGTGCTGGCGTTATAGGCGTGAGCCACCGTGCCGGGCCTCTGTCTTTTTAATTGATACGCATACTCCTCTTATGTTTATTGGGATTATTGATTTATTTTTTCTGCTCCTCTCCCTCCTCCTACCTCTCACCCTCAAGAAGGCCCCAGTGTCTGTTGCCCCCCTCTTGGTGTTCATGTATTCTCACCATTTAGCTCCCATTTATAAGTGAGAACATGCGGTATTTGGTTTTCTGTTCCTGCATTGGTTTGCTAAGGATAATGGCCTCCAGCTCCATCCATGTTTGTTTCTACAAAAGACATGGTATCATTCTTTTTTATGGTTACATGGTATTGCATTGTGTATATTCCATGGTATATATGTACCACATTTTAAAAATCCAATCTATCATTAATGGGCATTTAGGTTGACTCCATGTCTTTGCTATTGTGAATAGTGCTGCAATGAACATTCGAAATACACATTTAACTTAATCACCTCTAACATTAATTACTATCTTAACTCTTTCATGATAATACTACAAACTTAAAATACTTTAAAATTCTGCTCATGCTCTCATTCCATATTTTAGTTCCATACATTATACTTTATCATTTTGTTCAGATAATAATTATTTAGATTTGAATATCTCTTCCATGAATAGTCTTTAGAAATTTCTTTAGTACAAGCTTCTTGATGACAAATGTTTTTGTTTTTCCTAATGTAAAGATGTTTTTTTTGTATCCCTTTCTGAAAAATAGTTTTGTGGGTATACAACTCTAGGTTAAGAGTTATTTTCTGTCAGTTCTCTGGGGGTGCTTTTTCTCTGTCTTCTGAGTACCATTGTTTAAGGTCTCTCTGAAATCCAATTGTTTTTCCATTATAGGTGCTCTGTCCTTTTCCTCTGGCCCCTGTTAAGAACTTCTTTCATTTTTGGTGTACTATGGTTTTACTATGATACTTTAAGCATTAATTTATTTTGAATTTATTATTTTAGGATATATTATGCTTTCTAGCTTTGTGTATTTATATTTTTTCATAAGTTCTGAAACAATCTCAGCCTTTATCTTTGCAAATATTGCCTCATCTTCAGGCTCTCTATTCTTTACTTTTGGGATTTCAAATAGATATATGTTAGAATTTCTCATTCTATCCTTCATATATCTCATCAAAGCCTTCATATTTTAATTTTTTATCACTTTGTGTTGCATTTTGGGTGATTACCATAGACATATCTTCCAGTTTATTAATTCTCTCTTCATCTTTGTCTAATTTTCTGTTCAACCATCCTCTGGAGATTTTAAAAAATTCAACATTCAATTTTTTTATTTCTAGAAGACATGTTTTTAAGTCTCCCTGTTTGTTTCTGGTTGCATCTTGTCAGGAGCTCATCTGTGTCATTCCATCCATTATTTCTGCAACCATTTCATATATATCTGCTTTATATTTGGTATTCGACAGTTCCAAGATGTGCTATTTGGGGGAGAGGAGGATTCCCAATGTTTTTAGTTTCATCTACTCTCACACGACGTGGCTTGCATTTCCTGTGTGCCTTCCTAATAATTTTGAATTCATTTTTTGTTCCTAATCTAGGGCTCTAACTTGGATACATTTTCTTCCTGACAGAAGTTGCTTCTGCCTCTACTGGTCACCAGAGTGCGCCACTAACCAGGGACTGTGGCTTGGCTTCCTACCCTCTCCGCTGGTAAAGTGTTTTAACAGCTGTGCTGCTGCCCCTAAGGCAACCCCTCCTCTCCCAGAGGTTAGCAGCTCATTTTTCTTGGAATCTTCTCCTAAAGTTAGTGGGAGCAAGGATAACTCAAAGAGTGTGTCCTCTGCACTGTTTTGCAGTGAGAGGTCGTCTCAGATCACCTAGTCTGCAGTGATGCTCAAAGCTGAAGGGGCAGAGCCTCACAATATAGTACACACTCAAAGCTGGACTAATGGATGCCCAGTCGAGCAAAACATAATTTCCAGGTAGTCGTTGTGCTTACTGTTTGTACTTTTGGATTTTTGGTTTCTATTGTTTGGCTTTATTCACTCAAGTTTTTGACTGCTTGCTTGAACTCATCCTACTCTCAGATTCATATGTCCCAGTGAAAGTGATTCACATTAGAGTCTTCAGCCACTCTTTTTCTGAGTTACGGTATTTACACTTCTGTTTTTCATCACTGTTTTTACACTTCACTGAACCTCTTTTAACCTTCCCCTCATTTTTGTGAGTTGGAGCTATAATGCCATGCAGACCTGATAGTCTCACAGGCCCAGGGTAAACCTGCAACCAGCCCTGCCAGATTCCCTCATCTCTGGATTTGAGTCTTGAGCCAGGGGACAGAAAGAGTGTAACAGCTGGAGCTGCCACGCTAGGCCAACAGCAGGTTCTGTTGGCTCTGCTGCCACATCAGGAGCTCTTCCTCCCTGAGAGTTGGAGCTTCTATGTTCTATCTCAAATCCCACCAGCACATTTCTTTTCCGCATGCTAGTCAGAGACAGTTTCTGTTGCTTCTGACCAAAAAAACCCTTACTGATCCACAGGTCTTGCGCTTGGAGTATCTTTCATGCCTAAGCATTTTAATTCCAAGTCTGATCAATGACTAGTGCCAGTAAGGTCTTTTCAACAATAAAAACAGCAGCAGTCATTGGAAAACAATTATTTGTTAGAGTAAACTTGTGTTTCATCATGGTTAATGTTCATAGAGTTTTTATAAAAACACATTGTGGAACATTTTGTATATACAAAAGAATACATTTAATGTATATCAAAAACAGCATAAACACAAAAGCAACAACATTCTGAGGTACCTGCAACCCAGTTTATGAATTATGTTAGAATGTCACCACGGAGTATATATGAAGCCCCTTGTTGGTCCTTCCCCAATCATGTTCCTCTTCTTCTCCAAGGAGAACAGCACAGGTTTCTTTCATTCACCATCATCTAGTAGGATTTACCTCTGGAATGCAAGGATGGTTCATCAACCACAAGTCTATAAATCTGATATACCACATTAACAGAATGAAGCATAGAAATTGTTATCATATTGATACATGGAGAAAAGCATTCAAAAAAATTCAACACCCTTTCATGATTAAAAAAACTCACAACAAATTAAGTATAGAAGGAATATAGCTCAATATAATAAAAGTCATATTATGAGATAATATTATTATCAAGTCCACAACTAATATCATACTCAACAGTGAAAAGCTGAAAGCTTTTCCTCTAGGATCAGGAACAAGACAAGGATGCCCACTTTTACCGTTTCAATTAAATATATTAATAGTACTGGAGGTCCTAGCCAGAAAAACTAGGCAAGAAAAAGAAGTAAAAAGCATCCAGATCAGAAAGAAAGAAGTAAGTTTGTCTCTGTTGGAAGATGACATGACTTTATATATATAGAAAACCCTAAAGATTCTACCAAAAAAACTGTTAGGTTTGAGCCTCAGGAAAGGAGAAAAAAAAAACCTGTTAGGACTAATAAACAAATTCAGTAGAGTGGCAGGATACAAAATCAACATACAAAAACCAGTAGCATTTCTGTCCACTAACAATAAACTATCTAAAAAAGAAATCAAGAAAACAATCCCATGTATAATAGCATAAAAATTACTTAGGAATAAATTTAACCAAGGAGGTGAATGATCTGTACGCTAAAAACTATAAAATGTTGCTGAAAAAAATGAAGAAGACACAAATAAATGGAAAGATACCCTATATTCATGGATTGAAAGAATTAATATTGTTAAAAGTTCCATGCAATCTATAGATCAAATGCAATCCCTATCAAAATTCCAATGACATTTTTCTTTTCTTTTTTTTTTAATTTATAAACAAAAGAGGTTTAATTGACTCACAGTTCTGCATGGCTGGGGATGCCTCAGGAAACTTACAATCATGGTGGAGGGCCAAGGGGAAGCAAGGTGTGTCTTACATGGCATCAGGAGATAGTTCCAGTGACATTTTTCATACAAATGGAAAAAAAATCCTGAAATTGGTATGGAACCACAAAAGACCCTGAATAGCCAAAGCAATCTTAAATAAAAAGAACAAAGCTGGAGACATCACACTATCTGACTTCAAAATATATGTATGGTACCATAAAATAGACATATAGACCAATAGAACAGAATAGAGCACCCAGGAATAAATTTATACATTTATGGTCAATTTATCTTCAACAAAGGTGGCAAGAACATGCAATAGGAAAAGAATAGTCTTTTCAATAAATGGTCTTGGGAAAATTGGATGTCCACATGTAGAAGAATAAAATTAGGCCATTATCTCATACCACATAAAAATAAATTCAAAATGGATTAGAGACTTAAACTTAAGACCTTAAACTATAAAACTATTAGACAAAAACATAGAGGAAAACTTCTTGACATTGGCCTGGGTGATGATTTTTTGGATTTGACTTGAAAACACAGGCAACAAAAGCCAAAATAGACAAATGAGATTGCATCAAACTAAAAAGCATTTTTGTTTATTTGTTTGTTTGTTTGTTTTTCACAAGAAAGAAAACAAAACAGGGCCGGGCACGGTGGCTCACACCTGTAATCCCAGAACTTTGGGAGGCCGAGGTGGGTGGATCACCTGAGGTTGGGAGTTCAAGACCAGCCTGACCAACATGGAGAAAGCCTGTCTCTACTAAAAATACAAAATTAGCCGGGCGTGGTGGCGCATGCCTGTAATCCCAGCTACTCGGGAAGCTGAGGCAGGAGAGTAGCTTGAACCTGGGAGGCGAAGGTTGCGGTGAGCCGAGATTGCGCCATTGCACTCCAGCCTGAGCAACAAGAGTGAAGACTCCATCTCAAAAAATAAAAATAAAATAAAAAAGATTAAAAAACCAACAGAGTAAAGAGACAACTACGGAATGGGAAAAAATATTTTCAAACCATACATTCTGATAAGAGGTTAATATCCAAAATACATAAGAAACTCAAACAACTCAATAACGAGAAAATAAATCACCCAGTTAAAAAATTGACAAAGAACCTGAAATAGACATTTCTCAAAAGAAGATACACAAATGGCCCACAGGTATATGGAAAAAATGTTCAACATCACTAATCATCAGAGAAATGCAAATCAAAACTATAAATCACCTCGTACCTGTTACTATCAAAAAGACAAAAACTAACAAGTGTTGGCAAGGATGTGGAAAAAAAGGAAACCTTGTACACTATTGGTGGGAATATAAAACCCATTATGGGAAGGAATATGGAAGTTCCTCAAAATATTAAAAATAGAACTACCCTATGATCCAGCAATCCCACTTCTGGGTGTGTATACAAATGAAATCACTGTATCAACGAGATATCTGCACGCCTGTGTTCATTGCAGTATTATTCACAATAGCCAAGATATGAAAGCAACCTAAGTGTTCATCAATGGATGAATGGAAAAAAAAATAGTACATATACACACAATAGAATCCTATTCAGCCTTAAGAAAGAAGACAATTCATTTTCTTTCTTTTTTTTTTAAACATGGATATGTTCTTTAGTGGTGATTTCTGAGATTTTGGTTCACCCATCACCTGAACAGTATGAACTGTACCCAATGTGTAGTCTTTTATCCCTCACTGCCCCTTTTCCCTGAGTCCCCAAAGTCCCCTGTATCATTCTTATGCCTTTGCATCCACGTACATCAGCTCCCAGTTATAAGTGAGAACATACGATGTTTGGTTTTCCATTCCTGAATTACTTCACTTAGAATAATGGTCTCCAATTCCATCCAGGTTGCTGCGAATGCTCATTATTTCCTTCCTTTTTATCCACTCATATATATATATATATGTATGTATATATATAACATTTTATATACATATATATGTATGTATATATATATAACATTTTATATACATACATATATATGTATATAACATTTTCTTTATCCACTTGTTGATTGATGGAAATTTGGGTTGGTTCCATATTTTTGCAATTGTAAATTATGTTGCTATAAACATGCATGTGCAAGTATCTTTTTTGTATAATGACTTCTTTTCCTCTGGGTAGATACTCAGTAGTGGCATTGCTGGATCAAATGGTAGATCTACTTTTAGTTCTTTAAGGAATCTTCACTTTGCTTTCCATAGTGGAAAGTTTACATTCCAACCAACAGTGTAAAAGTGTTCCCTTTTTATCACATCTGCGCCAACATCTATTAATTTTTTATTTTTTTTTATTACGGCCATTCTTGCAGGAGTAGGGTGGTATTGCATTGTGGGTTTTGATTTGCATTTCCCTGATAATTAGTGATGTTGAGCATTTTTTCATATGTTTGTTGGTCGTTTGTATATCTTTTGAGAATTGTCTGTTCATGTTCTTAGCCTACTTTTTGATGGGATTGTTTGGTTTTTTTCTTGATGATTTGTTTGAGTTCCTTGTAGATTCTGGATATTAGTCCTTTGTCAGATGCATAGCTTGCAAAGATTTTCTCTCACTCTGTGGGTTGTCTGTTTACTCTGCTGATTATTATTATTATCATTATTATTATTATTTTGCTGTGCAGAAGCTTTTTAGTTTAATTAAGTCCCATCTATTTAACTTTGTTTTTGTTGCATTTGCTTTGGGTTCTTGATCAAGAAGTCTTTGCCTAATACAATGTCTAGAAGGGTTTTTCTGATGTTATCTTCTAGGATTTTTATGGTTTCAGGTCTTATATTTAAGTCTTTGATCCATATTGAGTTGACTTTTGTATAAGGTGAAAGATGAGGATGCAGTTTCATTCTTCTACATGTGGCTTGCCAATTATCCCAGCACCGTTTGTTGAATAGGATGTCCTTTCTCCACTTTATGTTTTCATTTGCTTTGTTGAAGATCAGTTGGCTGTAAGTATTTGGCTTTGTTTCTGGGTTCTTTATTCTGTTCCATTGGTCTGTGTGCCTATTTGTATACCAGTACCATGCTGTTTTGGTGACTATAGCCTGATAGTATAGTTTGAAGCTGGGTAATGTGATGCCTCCAGGTTTGTTCTTTTTGCTTAGTCTTGCTTTGGCTATGTGGGCTCTTTTTTGGTTCCATATGAGTTTTAGGATTGTTTTTTTCTGTTCTGTGAAGAATGATGGTGGCATTCTCATGGGCATTGCATTAAATTTGTAGATTGCTTTGGGCAGTTTGGTCATTTTCACAGTATTGATTCTACCCATCCATGAGTATGGGATATGTTTCCATTTGTTTGTGTCATCTATGATTTCTTTCAGCAGTGTTTTGTAGTTTTCCTTGTAGAGGTCTTTTGCCTCCTTGGTTAGGTATATTCCTAAGTATTTTAGTTTTTTTGTAGCTATTATAGCTATTGTAAAAAGGGGTTGAGTTCTTAATTTGATTCTCGGCTTGGTCATTGTTGGTGTATAGCAGTGCTACTAATTTGTGTACATTAATTTTGTATCCTGAAACTTTACTGAATTCATTTATTAGCTCTAGGAGCTTTTTAGATGAGTCTTTAGGGTTTTCTAGGTATATAATCATATCATCAGCAAACAGTGACAGTTTGACTTCCACTTTACTGATTTAAAGTGGAGAGAAATAAAGAAATAAATATCTCCTTTAAAGAAATAAAGAGCATCTCTTGTCTGATTGCTCTGCCTAGAACTTCCAGTACTGTGTTGAATAAAAGTGGTGAAAGTGTGCACCCTTGTCTTGTTCCAGTTCTCAGGGGTAATGCTCTCAACTTTTCCCATTAAGTATAATGTTGGCTATGGGTTTAGAAAATTTATTTTCAACTACATGAATGAATCTGTAGGATATTATGCTAAATGAAATAAGCCAGACACAGAATGACAAATGCTGCATGATCTTGTTTATATGTGGAATCTAAAAAAAATCAAACTCAGGAGCAGAGAACAGAATGGTGGTTGCCAGGGGCTGGGGGTGGGGACCTCGGGAGATGTTGCTCAAAGAGTACAAAAATTTGAGTTAGGCAGGATGAATACCTGGAGATCTATTGTACAGTATGGTTGCTATAGTTAATAATAATGTATTACGTTATTGAAAATTACTAAGACAGGAGATATTGAATGTTCTCACCACACACAAAGATAACTATGTGAGATCATGGATATGTTAATTTACTTAATTGTGGTATAATCATTTCACAACATATACATATATTTAAAGATCACATTGTACACTGTAAATATACACAATTTTTTTTTTTGAGACGGAGTCTTGCTCTGTCACCAGGCTGGAGTACAGTGGCACCATCTCCTGGCTCACTGCAACTTCCACCTACCTGGTTCAAGTGATTCTCCTGCCTCAGCCTCCCCAGTAGCTGAGATTACAGGAGCGCACCACCATGTCCAGCTAATTTTTGTATTTTTAGTAGAGACGGGGTTTCTCCATGTTGGCCAGGCTGGTCTCAAACTCCTGACCTCAGGTGAGCCACGTGCCTTGGCCTCCCAAAATGCTGGGATTACAAGCGTGAGCTACCATGCCTGGCCAAATATACACAATTTTCATTTGTCAATTATACCTCAATAAAGCTGAGAAAAAATAAAAGGAAAAAAAAGGAGACTCTAATAAATAATATAATATAATAAATTCCTCTAACATTTCAAAAAAAAGAAAGAAATTGACATTATTGGTGAAGGTGAAGTCTCTAGCATGGCCCAGACAGGCCGTATTTTTCCCTTCTCCCTCCCCAAGGTCATGACTACAACAACAACACTGCTGTTTTTACACTTTTACTACAAATTACATGTATCCATAAGCAACATGCTGCATTGTGTGTGTTTTTAAAATGGGCTCACACCATACATATCATTCTGCTGCTTGCTCTTTTTTTTTTCTTTTTTTCTTTTTTTTTTTTTGAGATGACGTCTCACTCTGTCACCCAGGCTGGAGTGCAGTGGCAAATTGGCTCACTGCAACCTCTGCCTCCCAGGTTCAAGCAATTTTCCTGCTTCAGCCTCCCAAGTAGCTGGGATTACAGGTGCCTGCCACCACGCCTGGCTAATTTTTTGTATTTTTAGTAGAGATAGGGTTTCACCATGTTGGCCAGGCTGGTCTCAAACTCCTGACCTCAAATGATCTGCCTGCCCCGGCCTCCCAAAGTGCTGGGATTACAGTTGTGAGCCACCACGCCTGGCCTACTGCTTGCTCTTTCATCATTATTTCAAGATCTGGTCCATTCATTTTCATTGCTGTCAAGTATTCTATCCCATAAACACACCTCAATTTATTGATTCATTCCCCTGCCCATGGACATTTGCATTGTTGCCAGTTTCTAAAATATTAACAAATAATCCTGTAGTAAACATTGTTGTACCATTATCCATATGCAAGTGTAAAGGATGTAAACCAAAAATAAAATTCTAAGCTTGCTAACCATCTGAATGAACAGGACATTCCAAAGTTAACCTGAAAAACTAGCTCAGGCCATGAAGAGAAGGGGGAGTCAGACAGGCCTCATTATACCTTTCTCTCTTGGAATTCAGACTCAGCTGACCAGTACTGATATCAACAGACCATAAGACTGATAGAACAGACTCTTTAAGTCTGGTAAGAAACATTTATGATCTATTCTTTCTGAAGCCTGCTACCTGGAGGCTTCATCTGCATAAAACCTTCGTCTCTACAACCCCTATTATAACCCAGACGTTCCTTCCTATTGATTCCAGGTCTTCAGATAATAACTCTTTCAACCAATTGCCAATCAGAAAATCTTTGAATCTGCCTATGACCTTGAAGCTTTGAAATTATTGGTAAAGTAGTATTAGGAATGTCTTAAGAATTGTCAGCACTTTTTGTTTGCGTTTATTAAGCAGTTTCATACTTATCTCTGCTAAACACTATACTGTGTCAAAATTTGACATAAGGGCTAGAAAAGTATGAAGCCAGCCCATGACAGAGTGATTCTTTGCTTGTGTAATTTTTTTTTTTTTTTTTGAGACAGAATCTCACTCTGTTGCCCAGGCTAGAGTGCAGTGGTGCAATCTTGGCTCACTGCAACCTTAGCCTCCCAGGTTCAAACGTCTCCTGCCTCAGCCTCCCGAGTAGCTGGGACTACAGGCACACTCCACCACACCTGGCTAATTGTTGTATTTTTAGTAGAGACAGGGTTTTGTGATGTTGGCCAGGCTGGTCTCAAACTCCTGACCTCAGGTGACCCACCTGCCTCAGGCTCCCAAAGTGCTGGGATTATAGGTGTGAGCCACCACACCTGCCCTGCTTGTGTAATTTTTTATAAATAAGACATTTAATATCACTGGTTCAGTGAAAACAACTAAATCCTATGTTATTGGTAAAATGCCCATATATTTAACCTTAAGTTTCTTACTTATATAAACATGTGAAATTCACAGGCCATAAAGGTTGTTAACAGAAAAATAACTTTAAATGATGACTATCACAGCTTTCATAAATAATCTAGGTAAACTATTAAAAATAAAATAAGTACTCAGGTAAATATAATGGAATAAAGGCTTATAAACAAACATCATATAATTAGAATCTAAGGTTATATTAAAAAATAAGTATTCATTAAATGTCTGAGTAATTTCAAATGTAAAAGATTATAGGAAAACCTTTTTCTAAAAAAAGTACTCTTGTTAAAAGGTAAATAATTTCTGCCTAATTCAAAGGTCATTTAAAGATTATATATAAAACAAAATGAAAGGAACCAGAAAAATAAAAGATACTTAAAGTTATAGATATAAAGAGCTACTTTTGGTAAGAAAGGTTAAAAGAAAAATAACTTTATATGACAGAGAATTGTATATTGCGAATTTTTGTCTTAAAATAAAATGACTGGTTGTTTAAAAAAGAGGGATGTTGGCTAAGCACAGTGGCTCATGCCTGTAATCCCAGCACTTTAGGGGGCCGAGGCAGGCAGATCAACTGAGGTCAGAAGTTCAAGACCAGCCTGGCCAACATGGCAAAACCCTCTCTCTACTAAAAATACAAAAATTAGCCAGTCTTGGTGGTGGGCGCCTGTAATCCCAGCTACTCAGGAGGCTGAGGCATGAGAATCACTTGAATGAGACATGAGAATCACTTGAACCCGAGAGGCGGAGGTTGCAGTGAGCCAAGGTCGCGCCACTGCATTCCAGCCTGGGTGACAGAGCCAGACTCCATCTCAAAAAAAAAAAAAAAAGAAGAAAGAGGGATGTTTAGGACAAACCAGAAAGCCCAAGCATGTTATGAATGATCCATGTAAGTTATAATAAGGTTAGTAAAAAAGGAATTTTTTTTTTTTTTTGAGACGGAGTCTCACTCTGTTGCCTGGGCTGGAGTGCCATGGCGCGATCTCGGCTCACTGTAAGCGCCGCCTCCCGGGTTCACGCCATTCTCCTGCCTCAGCCTCCCAAGTAGCTGGGACTACAGGCGCCTGCCACCACACCCAGCTATTTTTTTTTGTATTTTTTTAGTAGAGACAGGGTTTCACCGTGTTAGCCAGGATGGTCTTGATCTCCTGACCTCGTGATCCACCTGCCTCGGCCTCCAAAAGTGCTGGGATTACAGGTGTGAGCCACCGCACCCAGCCAAAAAAGAATTTATTTTTAAAATGTTATGATTAAGTTGGCTATAATTAAAAGGGTAATATATAGCTGGATGCGGTGGCTCACACCTGTAATCCCAGCACTTTGGGAGGCCGAGGTGGGTGGATCACCTGAGGTCAGAAGTTTGAGACCAGCCTGCAAAACCTGGTGAAACTCCATCTCTACTAAAAATACAAAAATTAGCTTGGCGTGGTGGCAGTCACCTGTAATCCCAGCTACTTGGGAGGCTGAGGCAGGAGAATCACTTGTACCCTGGAGGTGGAGGTTGCAGTGAGCCGAGATCATGCCACTGCACTCCAGCCTGGGTGACAGAGCGAGACTCCATCTCAAAAAATAAAAATTAAAATTAAAAAAAGGGAAATGTAACAGTCTTTCTAGAAATTGGGCTTTGATATTCAAAAATACGCCAATACAAAACTAAAGGATTGGTTAGAATAAGATTTTATTTAAAATATTGACTTATTCTTAATTCAAGAAGTTTTAAATTTTTAAATTCCATAATCCGTTTCTTTTTAAAAATTCTTCAGATTGATATCTCACAAGTTCAACTTCTGCCATACTCCACTGCCTCAGCTCTTTCTCCCTTTTGGGAAGGCCTCAGATGTGGACTCTCTCTTTCAAATTTTGTTGGCTCCTATAATTTTTTTAAATAGTCTAATGTAAGGGAGATAATTTTTGGAAACAGGCAAATGAAAAATCTTATGGGATCTGCCTTTGTATGTCTGCTGTGTCTATATGCTTATATATGTCATGTGGAAGTAATATTTCACTACCAAACTATAAAAAGAGCTCTAATCAGTTGGCTTAAAATAAGTGTTTATCAGACTAATAACAGCTAGCTCAGATGCCTTTTAGTTCACATGACTTTAGTAATATTTGGTAAGATTAATTTGGTAAATATAATCTCAAACATTTTCTTCAGTAGTTTAAAATCTTAAAGTCACATTATGTTAAATTAAGTAATCCTCTTTTTTTCTCATTGGGAATTTTGGCTACTAAGAGTTAAAAAATAAAACGTGTTTTGGGTGAAGTTTATAAAAACACAGGATGTGGCTTTTGTTAAAGAAAACGTAATTTTTTTTTTTTTTTTAGTTTAGAGGCTATCTATTTAAGTAAAGGGAAAATTATCTACACAAAACTAAATGAATAAAGAGAAATTTTTAAAGGTGAGATATGAGAAAGCTTTGACTCTTGGGTGGCCATGTGGTCAACCCATCTTTAGGGGCTGCAGCTGGGCTGCATTCAGTTACTAAAGGTAAAGGTTACTGTGGAATTTAGAGATGGATCATACTCCTACTCCCGGGAAGTTAGTTCACTGGACGTATAAGGAAATGCAGACTAATAAGGAAAAAACAAAATATTCAACTGATTATTGTTATCTGTAATAGCCAAAATGAAAGTCAAAGAGTGCTGAATTGGGCCTTAAGGCTGGACCAAGCTCAGATGTGGGTCTCTCTCAGGTCAGGCCACTAGCCTCGTAGCTACCCACGAAAGTTAAGATTAAGCCAGGGCAACAAAAGTTACCTCTGAGACCTGTAGTTATTATACCAAGATGATAGTCAGTGTGGGGGAAGGGCAAAACCAAGTAACTATGAAAATCGGAGGGTATAATGTAAAATAATTGTTCCACTTTGTAGATTGGTATCATCAGTTTCCTGAGAAACCTTTACTGTAATGGGTTGTAAAAATAACTACTTTAAGGACCATATCTATAATTTCAAATGCTACAGAATGAAAGAGCATGTTTGGGTTGATGCAGGACCCACAGCTCACTATTGAACAATCTCTGATGAGTATATGTGATTCAGACACATAGGAGGTTATTCCTGAGAGAACAACCAGCCTAGTAGACTGGATAAATGCCACTGTAAGGTCTGTTTACCCTGAGAAGTGGACTTCCTAACTTTCTCTATAAAATGCCAAGTGGAGCACCCCAGATGAAGCAGCTGGTATGCTTCATATGCAAACCATGTGGGCCTGGCTTTATGGTGATCAGGATATTCTCCCAGTGAATATGCCTTTCCCAGGTCATGGTAAATGCCATGGTTAGGGGGCCCCTTCTACATGGGAACCCCAGGTGACATTACTCCTGCACAATCAAATGACTGATTGAGAAGCCTTACCAAATTTGCTGTCCCTCATGGGTCTTATAGATGCTAATAAAACATTAATTAACAAAAAAAATGGGAAAGGCAAAAGAGACTCAAAAGACTAGTTCCAGAAGGGTGAAAATCTTTAGATGGCCATTAAGAAATGAAATAAATAAAATGAAAATTGATGGAGGTTAAAACAAAGGTCTTTACAACATTTACCAAAGCTTGGGTGAACCAAAGGGAGCCACTGCTGGTCTCCCAATGTTACTGGAAAGGGGTCCAGATCCAGACCCCAAGAGGGGGTTCTTGGATCCCATGCAAAAAAGAATTCGAGGTGAGTCCATAGTGTAAAGTGAAAGCAAGTTTATTAAGAAAGTAAAGGAATAAAGAATGGCTACACCACAGTCAGAGCAGACCTGAGGGCTGTTGGTTGCCCATTTTTATGGTTATTTCTTGATGATATGCTATACAAGGGGTGGATTATTCATGCTTCCCCTTTTTAGACCACATAGGGTAACTTCCTGATGTTGCCATGGCACCTGTAAACTGTCATGGCACTGGTGGGAGTGTAGCAGTGAGGATGACCAGCGGTCACTCTTGTCACCATCTTGGTTTTGGTGGGTTTTAGCCGGCTTCTTTACTGCAACCTGTTTTATCAGCAGGGTCTTTATGACCTGTATCTTGTGCTGACCTCCTATCTCATCTTGTGACTAAGAATGCCTTAGTCTCCTAAGAATGCAGTCCAGCAGGTCTCAGCCTAATTTTACTCAGCCCCTATTAAAGATGGAGTAGCTCTGGTTCAAACGCCTGTGACACCAACATTCAAGGGCCCCACACTAGTTTTCTGCATGTGCCCCAGATTGGGGAGATTTGAGAAAAATCAAGAGGCAAAGGTTATAATGAGAAAGCTGACATTGCCTGAAGCAATACTGACACAAATTAAGATAAAAAATTCACAAAAGAGTCTGAGTCCCTTGGCTCAACTCCCTGCTGGGAACCCAAGTCCTTTTTCACCACAAAAGGTAAAATAGTTTGGGGGTGGAGAAGAAAAGTCCCTGGTTCCAGAACATAAGAATGTAAAGATTTATAGGATTATGAAATTTGAGATGTTTAAACAGGCTTTATGTAATATAGTTGCAACTCCCTTACCTAAATGTCTTATGAAAATGGGTATCGTATCTGACTGGGGGATGTTTCTCCTACCTAGTACTATAAAACTGAAGGCACGTAAATGTACCTGTATTAGTCTGTTCTCACACTACTAATAAAGACATACCTAAGACTGGATAATTTATAAAGGAAAGAGGTTTAATGGACTCACAGTTCCACATGGCTCAGGAGGCCTCACAATCATGGCAGAAGGCGAAAGAGGAGCAAAGTCATGTCTTACATGGTAGCAGGCAAAGAGCATGTGCGCAGGGGAACTCCACTTTATAAAACCATCAGATCTCATGAGACTTGTTCACTATCAAGAGAACAGCACGGGAAAGACCCACCCCATGATTCAATTACCTCCCACGATGTCCCTCCCACGACATGTAGGAATTATGGGGGCTACAATTCAAGATGAGATTTGGGCGGGGACACAGCCAAACCATATCACTGCCCTTTGAGAAATGCTCATTGGACACACTAAATGGGAACTAGTAAGAATGCCTGAGCCCACAGAATATTGGGTAAAAGCTGGAGTACTGGTTGGGACAAATCCTCCACAGATAGCTCTTTGTGGAGTGTTCACTGGGGCTTATGGCAAAAGCTGTGAGCACCTCCCAATGACAATTACTGAGACTCTGGAGTAGAGAATTTCTACTTGAGGGACATTTACTGCCTTGCTATGGGATGTTAACCAAAACTTCCCGTATGCTAATGAAAATAATGGTGCCCAAAATAGTTCCATGATAAAAAATGGTTTATATAGGATCTTGCTACCTGGGGATGCAAAGTGGAGGTATTCATGAGCAGGGAGCCTCTTTTTCCCCTAGGACTGATCTAACCATGTAAGCAGCTGGTAGATTTTACAGTGCCTGATAAACAGCTCTCATCTGACAAGAGCTGCTTGACTTGTGAATGGCAGTTCCAAGGTGAACAAACAACATCTTGTTTGGAAGCCTGCTGCTCTGGTTAAAGGCGAGTCAAGGAAATCTTTTTATTCTGAGTTATTTATAGTTTAGAGCAATTGGGTAAAGAATATTTTTGTGAGCAAATTTACGTTTCTCTCTACCTGAGTTCTCCAAAATTGGGAAACTGTTCATGAGTATTCTGATTTTATATCAATATCGTTATTTGCATAAGTTTAGTAAGAGTCTTTTTTCTTGTAAAACAAAACAATTGGAGACGTTGGTTATTCTACCAACGCTTTGCCTAGAATAACATATTTTTAGTTAAAGTTCCAGCAAAGCCAACCTTAAAAGAGCCTATATGGCCAATCAATCATTGCTGCATTTTATGTAAATAATCAGGCCAAGTATAATAAGCCTAAAACTTATTTTGCACACAAATTGGTCTTACTATAGTTTCTCTTTAGTAGAAAAGGAGGGTTAGAGAAAGATAAATTGTTTCAAAGAAAAATTATAACACCTGATACTAGATTCCAGCCCTGACATTTGTTTTTGAGTGAAGATTGAACGGTGAATTATTTCTTGGCTACAGTAATCCTCTAGAGAGTATCAGGATATCATTTTCTAAATGTTTTTAGTTGGCACCCTAATGAAATAGGTTCCTTTTTTTCTGATCTGACACATGGATTCTCTTTTGATTGTCAAATTATTAATGTTATTTATCTCTCATAGTTGTGCTTCTTCCCGGAAAACCAGAATCATGGGATTCTGAAGACCAGACATGATTGGACAAAGTCTGTGAATCTCCCTTATTTGGAATCCCCCTGGGGCCCATTTGTTTCTTACTGTAAATGCCCTACTGCTAAAACTCTACCAGCACACCACCTCTAGTCCCAGGGACTATCGTGGAAGAGGTGTTCCACCAAAACGGAATGGGGTCCAATTCAATGCCTGGTCCTCCAAAATCATGAGATTGTAAGGGCTGGTTTTGAGGGATAGAGTTAGTTCAGACCCTCCAAATCAAGGATGGGTACACAGATGCCTAAACAGCAGGTAAAATAAGGGATTCTGCCTCCTGGGTTACTGGATTCATGGCACCTTTTCATTCATCCCAACCATAAACAATTCCTGCTTCCTATAGAATTAAAAGAAAATTATTACTAAAAGGATATAAAGATACCTTATGACAACACCTCCTGAGTATAATACACCCAGTTATGAGTTTATGCAGATAGATATATATTTAAAAAATTTTTTACATCAGCCACCTTAGGACAAATTACTAAAAGATCACAAAAAAGCATTGTAGCACAACAAAAGTCTCTAAATGCCTCAGCTTAGGAGGTTTTTTGTTTTTATTTTTTTTTGAGACGGAGTCTTACTCTGTCACCCAGGCTGGAGTGCACTGGTAACGATCTCAGCTCACTGCAAGCTCCGCCTCCCGGGTTCACGCCGTTCTCCTGTCTCAGCCTCCTGAGTTAGCTCGGACTACAGGTGCCCGCCACCACGCCTGGCTAATTTTTTGTATTTTTAGTAGAGACGGGGTTTCACCATGTTAGCCAGGATGGTCTCTATCTCCTGACCTTGTGATCCACCCGCCTCAGCCTCCCGAAGTGCTGGGATTACAGCCGTGAGCCACCACGCCCGGCCAGCTTAAAAGATTTTAACAATGCTTGTGTTTTGTATAGCTAATTGTTTAACTAAAACCAAGATTACAGTAGCTCAATGCACAGAAGTTAAAGATAAGTGAATTTTATAACCCTGCCTTTGGCATTTTGTTTGTTGGCTTTTATATTACTTTAAAAAATGTGAGGGTTGGCTGGGCGCGGTGGCTCACGCCTATAATCCCAGCACTTTGGGAGGCCGAGGCAGGCGGATCACGAGGTCAGGAGATCCAGACCATCCTGGCTAACAAGGTGAAACCCTGTCTCTACTAAAAATACAAAAAATTAGCCGGACGTGGTGGTGGGCACCTGTAGTCCCAGCTGCTCAGGGGGCTGAGGCAGGAGAATGGCGTGAACCCGGGGGGGCAGAGCTTGCAGTGAGCCGAGATCGCGCCGCTGCACTCCAGCTTGGGCGACAGAGCGAGACTCCATCTCAAAAAAAAAGAAAAAAAAATGTGAGGGTTAATGAATGCCAGTCCATGTCCATTCTCATCTGGCCTAGAACATTTAAATTGACTGTTAAGTCTTTTGACTTGAAGTCCCTTGGCCATAGGGATCCCACCAAGGGACAAGATGGACCTGGGGCGGGCAGCCATGTCAACCCGACTACACTGTGGGACAAAATAAAAGTTTGGTCACCATTGATGTTGCCTCCGGCAAATTTTGGCCAGAAGGGGGAGAATGTAAACCAAAAGTAAAATTCTAAGCCCCCCAACCATCTGAATGGACCCCTCCTTTCAGCTAAAGACATTCCAAAGTTAATCTGAAAAACTAGCTTGGGCCATGGATGGGAATCAGACAGGCTGACAGGCTTCATTATACCCTCCTCCCTTCTGGAATTCAGGCCCAGCTGACCAGCATTAATATCAACACAGACCTTAAGACTGACAGAACAGACTCTTTAAGTCTGATAAGAAACACAATCTATTCTCTACAAAGCCTAGTACCTGGAGGCTTTATCTGCATGACATTATAAAACCTTGGTCTCTACAATCCCTTACTATAACCCAGACATTCCTTTCTATTGATTCCAGGTCTGTAGATAGTAAATTTTTTTTTTTTTTTTTAGACTTAGTCTCACTCTATCACCCAGGCTGGAGTGCAGTGGTGAGATCTCGGCTCACTGCAACCTCTGCCTCCTGGATTCAAACGATTCTCCTGTCTCGGCCTCCTGAGTAGCTGGGATTACAGGCATGTGCCACCATGCCCAGCTAATTTTTGTATTTTCAGTAGACATGGGGTTTCACCGTGTTGGCCAGGTTGACCTTGAACTCGTGGCCTCAAGTGGTCCACCCACCTCAGCCTCCCAAAATGCTGGGATTACAGGCGTGAGCCACTGTGCCTGGTCCTAGATAGTAAGTCTTTCGACTGATTGCCAATTTGAAAATCTTTGAATCCACCTATGACCTGGAAACCCTTAGTTGTCCTGCCTTTCTGGACCAGGGCAACATACATCTTATGTGTATTAATTGATGTCTTATATCTCGCTAAAATGTATAAAACCAAGCCTGACCACCTTGGACACATGTTCTCAGGGTCACTCATATTTGGCTCAGAATAAATCTCATCAAACATTCTACAGACTTTGACTCTTTTTGTCAACAAGGATTTTCTTTGTGTTCCACAAGCTAACCTATTACACCAAAGAAACATATTTGCTAGAGCCTGCTGAGTGAATGCTACAATGAGTTTTCCTGGGAGGAACTTTTCCTTGACATAAATCAACTTGCCATTCTATTTCCGGATATCAATGGTGAAAGCCCTGGAGGAAATGGAAAACGCATCTAAATATGTTCTATTTGGGCTCTGAGGATCCCCTACAGTAAGAATCGGATCTAGCCACAAACCCCATTTCTGCTCTCTGGGGCTGGCCATTGCCCAGTTCCTCCTGGGACCCCTTGCTGCCTGGGGACACTTGGAGTTTCCATGAGTTCCAGGCACATATCCAGCCACAGGCTGATGCGCTACAAAGGACAAAAACTGCCGTTTTTCCAAGGATCCCCTTGCAAATTAAGTTAGTGTATTTGAAGTCTGCTTTTTCTACTAACGATGGCTGGGCTCAAGGCCACCCTTCCCTGTAAGAAAAAACTCCGCATAGAGAGGACTCTTCTGCCAAAACATAGAATGGGGTGCAATTCAATGCCTGGACCTCCAAAAGGCGATCTATTGTTGAAGAGAAAAGCAAGCTACAAAACAGGAAATAGAGTGTGAGCTCATTTCTGGTTTTTTAAAAACTACATTATAAAAAGATATACATAGAAAATGTCTGTCAGGCTACAGCCTCCTCTCTGAGGGGTGGGTTAAGAATGCAGGGATGGTGGGGAGGAGATAGAGATCTTTTACTTTTGACTCCATTTAATTTTGTGCTTTCTTTCATAGGCATGTGTTACTTTTATACAATAAGGAACATTTGCGGAAGGCAGGCTGTAGTGCTTCTGGCCTTTCTGTGGAGCTCAGAGGAGCACAGTTAATTTTAAGAGTATTGTATTACAAATAATTAGTAACAAAGATTATTGTGTTTCAAACAATATACGATATCTTTAACATTTATCTGCCAATAAGCACTTATTGAATAAAAGTTAGAAGGAGGTATTTTTTTAGAACCAAGTGTGATGCGTCTAAACTAACTAAATAACGAAGGGCTCCATGTGTCCCTCGCTGTAAAATAAAGCAACGTTAAGAGACCAGGGACCCATCTGTCAGACTGGCTGTTAAAATATTCTGCCTCATTGCAGAAATAGACATCCTGGATTACCCATATCATCTTACTGAGATAGACAGGAGGGACAGGAAATTCCAGGCAACAAATACAGTAGCCACCCCCCACCGCATCTTGTCCATGGTTTCAGTTACCCACAGTCAACAATGGTCCAAAACTATTAAATGAACAATTCCAGAAATAAACAATTTGTAAGTTTGAAATGATGCATCCTTCTGAGTAGTAACGAAATCTCGCACCACCCTGCTCCACCCCTTCTTCATCACAAGAAAAAGGGCAAGTCCAGGACAATAAGATATTTTGAGAGAGAGACAGTCCACATTCACATAACTTTTATTACAGTATATTGTTATAATTTCTCTATTTTATTTATTTATTTTTCTAAGACAGAATCTCACTCTGCCACCCAGGCTGGAGTGCAGTGGCACGATCTCAGCTCACTGCAACCTTCACCTCCCAAGTTCAAGCGATTCTCCTGCCTCAGCCTCCTGAGTAGCTGGGATTACAGATGTGCGCCACATGCCTGGTTAATTTTTGTATTTTTAGTAGACATGGGGTTTCACCATGTTGGCCAAGCTGGTCTCCAACTCCTGACCTCAAGTGATCCACCCGCATTGGCTTCCCAAAGTGCTGGGATTACAGGCGTGAGCCGCTGTGTCCAGATAATTGTTCTATTTTATTATTGTTGTTAATCTCTTACTGTGTCTAATTTATAAATTTAACTTTATCAAAGCTATATATTCGTCTCTATGGAGTTTGGTACTATTCATGGTTTCAGGCATCCACTGGGGGGCTTGGAGCTTACCCCTGTGTACCTCAATTGACAGTTGCAAGAGATGGGGGAAAGGCAGGAAGAGTGTCCCAGTTCTCAGCACGGTGCTTGAGTTTCTTCCCAGTGCAGTTTTCTTCCCCAGCCTCCTTGTCTGCCACCCTGCCCCTGTCCTCACCCTTATGGCATCCTGTGGGTCCTGCCCCTCACTGGTCTCCCTGCCTCCTCCAATCCACCCTCCACCTTGCTGCCAGACATCTGGCTCCAGGCAGCTTTGCCTAGGTCTCCCCTCCCTGCCTGCTGGCAAGAGGCCCCCTAGGCCTGGTCACCAGCTCCTGCCAACCCGTCTAGCACCATCCCAGACCCTCTGGACCTCAGCCACTCACCACACTGCATTTCACCATGTCAGCAAGACCCCAGACATGGGCCCACGTGCCTTGCTCCCCGAAGCTCTCCTACCCTGTCTCCACCCCTGTACCCACCTCTCTGGTGAATTCTCTGGGTGTGTTTTTAAAAAATCTAGTCCTCAGTCAGGCCCGGTGGCTCATGCTTGTAATCCCAGTACTTTGGGAGGCCAAAGCAGGCAGATTACTTGAGGTCAGGAGTTTGAGACTAGCCTGGCCAACATGGGGAAACCCTGTCTCTACTGAAAATACAAAAATTAGCCGGACATTGTAGCGCACGTCTGAAGTCCCAACTACTCAGGAGGCTGAGGCATGAAAAACACTTGGGCCCGGGAGGCGGAGGTTGCAGTGAGCTGACATCGCACCACCGCACTTCAGCCTGGGTGACAGAGCAAGACCCTGTCTAAAAAAAAAAAAAAAAAAATCTAGTCCTCAAGACATGAATTCCACCTCCACCACTTAAAAACAGCTACCATTAATAATCAATATGCAAAACATCTAATTATGTTATTATTTAATTTTCACAATGAAAAATTATTGCCATTTTATAGATGAGGAAACTGAGGCTCAGAAAGATTAAGACCCAGGCTTTGAAGCCAGGTTTCTGCCACCCCAAGCCCTGGGATTTTATCCACTGAATCACATCAGAATAGCTTGTGGCTCAGTGGATAAAATTGGTTCTGTCCTCTGCACTGGAACAGGAGGTTCCCGAACGGAGGGGCTATGTGTTTTATTTGCCTTTATATTCCCAAGGTCAAGCACCAGACCTGGCCCAAAAGCACAAGGATGGAGGGAGAGAGGAAAAGCAAAAGGAGGGGAGTCTTTTTCACATTTAGTTAGGGGAGGTGTTGCTGGGAACTGGCACTCTTGGGCATTCTCTTTTTCATTCACCCAATGTTTATTGAGCAACTACTAGGGGCCGGACATGGCTCTAGACAGATGCACCAAACAAAGTCCTTCCTGAGGGAGCTCACCTTCTAAAGTTCTGGGAAGAAAACTAAAGCCAGACTAGGGATGGTGTGTGTGTGTGCTGTTTTGGAGAGGGTGTTCAGGGGAGGAGGTTGCTGGGTGGAGAATAGCTTGAAATGGGCTACAGTGGTGGAGGGGGGACTTCAGTCTGAAAGCCTCTGCAGCAATCCGAGGAGATGGTGGAGGCTCAAGCCGGGGGGCAAAAGTGGGTTTTAGTGAGAAGTGGTCAGATTCAAGGTCTATTTTGAAAGTAAAACAGACAGGCCAGGAATCCAAAGCTGAACTTGGCTTGTTTTTTCACCACAGTACACCTCATGGAGAGAGGAAAAGCCAGTTACACTTAAAAATATCTGTGATGAAACCATTAAGATGATTAATTCTATGACATCTTGACTTTGGAGTACATGATTTTTTAATATTCTGTGTGATGAAATGGGAAGCCCTTCTGCAAATTGGAGGACAATGGTTACCTCCAGGCAGCATACTCTGTGCCTGAGCTGCCAGCCTCCCAGCCCCCTTGGTGATGGAACTTCATTTTTACTTAAAAGAATGACTGACAGACAAACCATGGTTACTCAGACTTGGGTATTTGGTCGACATTTTCTTGAAAATAAAAGGAATGAGCCGTCACTTCAAGGAGAACAACTGAAATATTTGTTGGCAATGATAAAAGTTGGGCTTTCAAATGAAAATTAGCATTTGGGAAACTTGTATCCACCACTGTAAGTGTGGGCACTTTCCAATACTTTACATACTTTTCTGATGAGATTGGTGGTGACATTACCAAACATGAGTTTTAAATTTTGTATAACATTTGGAAAATCTGCATCACTCCACGAACTGATATTTTCCAAATGACCAAAACACAATGTGACAAAACCATGCGTGAGTAAAGATCCATCGAAAGAGCAAGTGCAGGCTGGGTACAGCGGCTCATGCCTGCAATCCCAGCACGTTGGGAGGCAGAGGCGGGTGGATAACCTGAGGTCAGGAGTCCGAGACTAACCTGGCCAGCATGGCGAAGTCCTGTCTCTACTAAAAATACAAAAATTAGCCAGGCATGGTGGTGCAGGCCTGTAATCCCAGCTACACAGGAGGCTGAGGCAGGAGAGTAGCTTAAGCCTGGGAGGCAGAGGTTGCAGTAAGCCGAGATTGCGCCACTGCACTCCAGCCTGGGCAACAAAGTGAGACTCCGTCTCAAAAGACAAAAAAAGAAAGCAAAGCAAAATAATGGATTTTAATATAAGAGAATATGAAAAAGTCATTGACGTGGCTTCAGAGTCCACATGCAGCTAACCTATAAGATAAAGCATCAATTGTCAAGTTTCAGTATGGTCGGGCAGGGCATGGTGGCTCACGCCTATAATCCCAGCACTTTGGGAAACTGAGGTGGACAGATCACCTGAGGTCAGGAGTTCAAGACCAGCCTGGCCAACATGGTGAAACCCTGCCTCTGCTAAAAATACAAAAATTAGCCGGTCATGGTGGTGTGCATCTGTAATCCCAGCTACTCAGGAGGCTGAGGCAGGAGAATTGGTTGAACCCAGGAGGAGGAGGTTGCGGTGAGCTGAGATTGTGCCACTGCACTCCAGCCCGGGAGATAGAGCAAGACTCCATCTCAAAAAAAAAAAAAAAGTTTGGGTATACTCAAAGAAGGCTGTCTACAATGATCTAAAAAGGCCATTAAAATATCTGAACTTTTCCAACTACACCTATCTGCATGAGGCCAAATTTTCTTCATGTATACATCAGCCTGATAGAGCTGCCCTAACAAAGTACCACAGACCAGGTAGCTTAAAGAGCACAGATTTATTTTCTCACAATTCTAGAGGCTGAAAGTCCAAGATCAGGGTATCCCAAGGGCTGGTTTCTCCTGAGACCTCCCTCGTTGGCTTCTGATGTCTGCATGCTTCTGGTGTCTGTATGTGGTCTTCTCTCTGTGCCGGGGTCCAAACATCCTCCTCTGATAAGGACACCAGTCATAGTGGATTAGGGTCCACCCTAATATTTTCATTTTCAACTTAATTATACCTGTAAAGACCCAATGTCCAAATACAGTCACATTCTGAGGTAGTGGGGACATAATTCAGACTGTAACAATATACTTCAACTAAATAATAACATATTACAAGAGGTTAAATGTAGAGGCCGATATAAGAATTCAGTTGTCTTCTATTAAGCCAGATATTTAGAATATTGATAAAAATGTAAAATAATGCTACACTTTGCCCAAAATTTATTTGCCCAAAATATATTTTGTGGAAAATGTATTTTCCACAAAAAAATGTTGTGTTAATATGTAGTTGGTTTATTATTTTTAGAAGAATTAATAAATAATGGTTTTTAAACTTTCTCAGTTTATTTTTTCCTTGAGGTAAGAGTCTTGCGCTGTAGCCCAGGCTGGAGTGCAGGGGCTCACAGCAGCCTCTGCCTCCCGGGCTCAAGTGATCTTTTCACCTCAGCTTCCCAAGTAACTGGGGCTACAGCCCCACAACTCCATGCCTAGCTTTTTTTTTTTTTTTTTTTTTGGTATATTTTGGAGAGATAGGGTCTCACTATGCTGCCCAGGCTAGCCTCGAACTCCAGTGATCTGTCTGGGATTACAAGTATGAGCCACTGTGCCCAGCCTTTTTTTTTTTTTTTTAAAGACACAGGGTCTCACTCTGTCCCCACCAGGTTATAGCACAGTGATACAATCATAGGTCATTGCAGCCTCCATCACTGGGCTCAAGCAATCCTCCTGCCTATGCCTCCTCCTCCCAACGTGTTGGGACTACAGTTGTGAGCCTCCACACCTGGCCTCAGTTTTAATTTCCAATAGGTATTTTATTTTTGGTAGATATAATCTGTATAAATATAAGTTCTTTGGAGTTCTCAATAATTTGTATAGAGTAAAGGGGTCCTGAGACCAAGAAGAATCACTGGTTTACAGTGTTGATAATTTGTGTTTAGATCTTTTATCCAAATATCCCACTAGGAGACTGACCTCAGGGCATTTGCACTTGCTCTTTGAATACCTTATTTGTCATGCCCTGTATTGAGATAAAGGTGTATCTGAGGAGCCCTTATCCATCACCTTACTTTCCTGATGGTAATCGTTGTTTTCTCAAAGACATACAGCTTCAACCCCTTTCATCTACTCTGAATACTGTCCTGAAACATCTCCTATATAGAAAATCTGGAGTGCCATCATTCAGGTCTTAATTGAAATGTCACCTCCTGGGAGAGGCCACCTAAAACCCATAACTCATGCCATAGATCAGAAATAAGTTCTTGGCCAGGCGCGGTGGCTCAAACCTATAATCCCAGCACCTTGGGAGGCTGAGGTGGGCAGATCACCTGAGGTCAGGAATTCAAGACCAGCCTGACCAGCATGGTGAAACCCCATCTTTACTAAAAATACAAAAATTAATTGGGCATGATGGCGGGTGCCTGTAATCACAGCTACTTGGAAGGCTGAGGCAGGAGAATTGCTTGAACCTGGGAGGCAGAGGTCGCAGTGAGCCAAGATTGCACCACTGCACTCCAGCCTGGGTGACAGAGCAAGACTCCATCTCAAATAAAAAGAAAGAAAGAAAGAAAAAAAAAAGAAAGAGAGAGAGACAGAAAGGAAGAAAGAAAGAAAGAAAGAAAAAGAAAGAAAGAAAGAAAGAAAGAAAAGAAAAAAGAGAGAAAGAGAAAGGAAAGAAAGAGGTTCTTATGGCACCCTGTGTTCTTCTCTCATAGCACCTGCCAGGGAGATTGTAGAGTTGCTTCTGAGAGTATTAGTTCAGCCTCCCCCATTCAAAGCAGATCTATAAAGCTAGTGTCCTTGTCTCTCTTGTTCATTGCTATATCCTCAGTTTCTAGGACATTTGTTCAAAGAATGAATGAATGAAGACATGCATTCAACTGCTTGTGGACCAGCAGAAGCTCCTGGTGGAGTCAGGGGCTCTGCAGCTGTGCACACAGGCATGCAGTGTGGGAGCATGGCTGGTGCATCGCCTGACTTCTGAGGATGCTTAATGTTTCAAATCACAGTAAACTTCATTATAGAACCTATTTTCCAGAGCACGTATATAACAAGATAGTGCTGTGTTGAGGAAGAGATGGGGTGCACCTAGGATCATCAAAATCTTCACTCCACCCCCAACCTCCTACCCCCACTTTTTTGCCCCTGACAGATGAGCCCGTTGGAAATAAGCCAGTAAGTCTTCCTGGGACCTCCTTCAGCTCCTTCTTCTCCAGGGAAAAGGCAGGATGCAAATACAGTTTTCAGTCTTGTGTGAATTTGGAAAATGTGCAATTTAGAGAGGCCCCATGTGCATTTCATGGCATATCCAGAAGATAAGGTTTAATGATGAAAAAAGAAGGAAATGATTGTCAAAATATGACTTCATAAGGTACAGCCCCAGGAGGCCTACTATGGCAGTAAAGATAATTAAGCTTAGATTTTTAAAGGTCAATTTTAACCATCTCGTGAGGCAAATGGCAACAGTAACATCATCCTAGCCCTCCGTATCTATGGCAACTGAATTTCTCAGCTGTAATTAAACATAAAGCTACAACTACTGCATTGGTCCCAGCATCAACTGCAAATAAATATACGAGAACAAAGTAGGCAAACTTGACGCATCCTTTTGGAATATTCTGGCCATTTACTGGGAAAACAAGCAACAGAAGCTACTGTTAAACCTGCTGCTAATGAAGCCAGGTTGTTGGCCCACCAACCTACCTCTGGGACTTTGCGTAAGAGGAAGACTGATCCCAAATCAATTGCTTTTCATTCATATATTGGTTGTAAGCTGGAGAGCAAAGGTAGCAAAAAAAGGTGATTATTTGGATATTTGAATTATCTTTTTAAAAGTATTTTTTTTCTAATCTCAAAAATGATTGAAAATGACCAGGCACAGTGGCTCATGCCTGTAATCCCAACACTTTGGGAGGCCGAGGCAGGCAGATCACTTGAGGTCAGGAATTTGAGACCAGCCTGGCCAACATGATGAAACCCCATCTCTACTAAAAATACAAAAATTAGCCAGAAGCAGTGGCATATGCCTGTAATCCCAGCTACTCGGGAGGCTGAGGCAAGAGAATCACTTGAACCCGGACGCGGAGGTTGCAGTGAGCTGAGATCGCACCACTGCACTCTGGCCTGGGTGACAGAGAGAGACTCCATCTCAAAAAAAAAAAAAAAAAAAAAAGATTTTTAAAAAGAAACCAACACATATTTATTGCAGAAAATTTCTAAAATTCAGACAAATGTCAAGAAGAAAAGAAAAAGTACCTGAAGTCCTAATTAGGTTATTTGTTTCCTGTCTTTTTTCTGTACGTGTATTTCATACAATTAGGATTAAGCATATAGTTTTGTGTCCTGTGCTTTTTTAGCATTAATAGTATGTTACGATCTTTTTTCCATATTATTGTTCTTCAAAAGTACAGCTTTTAACAATGGCAGAAAATTTTTACCATATAAATCTCCTATAAATTATCTTTGTACTTTATCTCATTTACTCCGCATTGTGGGATTAGTCATTTTTACAGCCCGTCAGCATGTCCTACATAGGCAATCTAGCTCCCCAATTTAGGAGGTAGAGTTCCTGGCATCTGTTGCACTGATCTCACTCCACTTTGGAGTCTCAGCTGAAGCCAAAACGAGAGTCCCATTTTAGCATCCTGTTCCATATGTAAAATTGGAGGGAATAACTAAGACAAATTAATAAAAATACAACAGTGGTGGTAGACTTTCACCCACTTGTTTCAGTCTTTGTTGGACTAAATAGAGAAAAGAAAATAAGGATATTACACAGGAGGAGAATATAATGACTAAATGTTCTGAACTGTAGAACATTTAGAATGTTTGAAAAGGGTAGACTTCTTTTCAATTAAATGGAAAAAGGTATAACGGTGTCCACTGATGAATGGGTAAACAAATGTGGTATATACATACAATGGAGGCCAGAGTCGTGGTTCATGCCTGTAATCCCAGCACTTTGGGAGGCTAAGTCGGGCGGATCACTTGAGGCCAGGAGTTCAAGACCAGCCCGGCCAACATGGTGAAACCCCGTCTCTACTAAAAATACAAAAAATTAGCCAGGTGTGGTGGTGAGCACCTGTAGTCCCAGCTACTTGGGAGGCTGAGGCAGGAGGATCACCTGAGCCTGGAAGGCAGAGGTTGCAGTGTGCCGAGATCACACCACTGCACTCCAGCCTGGGTGACAGAGCAAGATCCTGTCTCTAAGTAAATGAATAATACACACAATGGAATATTATTCTGCCTTTAAAATAAAGAAATCCTGTCATGTGACAACATGGATGAACCTGGAGAACAGGATGCCAAGAGAAATAAGCGAATCACAGAAGGACAAATACATGATTCTACTTATATGATGTTAAACTCATAGAAAGAAAGAATAAAATGGTGGTTGCCAGAGGCTGGAGGGAGGAGGGAATGGGGAGCTGCTAGTCAATGGATATAAAATTTCAGTTATTCAAGAGGAAAAAGTTCCAGAGATCCGCTGTATAACAATGTAGCTATAAATAACAGTATTGTGTTGTACACTTTAAAATCTATTAAGAGGGTAGCTCTCATGTTAAGTGTTCTTGACACAATGAGATAAAATAGAAAGGAAAGCCCATTGTATATAACAAATTGGAAATTGTACAGTCATATTCCTGATCATAATGCAAGAATGCAAGAAATAAGTTAAAAGTAGAAGCATTGGATGTCTTTTGTAGTTGGCAACAAATAAAATAAAAGAAAAAGTAGATGCAGAAAGACGTTTGAGAATGTCAAACCTTTCTATGGAACTACTCTAGAGCAAAAATACATTTATAAGATATTTGGGAAATAATGCTAATAAAAACACTCCATATAAAAACTCATGGATAACACTAGAGCTCTACTCAGAGGAAAATGCCTACTCTTAAAACACTCTGGGAGTAAGAAAAATAAAATACAGCAGTCAATTAAGTCTGCCCAAGAAGTAGGGATGAGGAACTTTGTTTTCCCTTCGAGAGCTGCCTGAGGCGAGGTGCCCATTTTGTTAAACTCCCCAGAGTCAAACACTTTAGCAAAACAATAAATATCACAACTCCAAGGCTTATTTAGAGCTCAACAAGTTAGACATAAGGTGTTTTGTTGGTTTTGTTAAAAAGCAGATATACTGAGATATAATTCACATCCCACCATACAATTTACCCACTTAAGGTGCAAAAATGAGTGTTTTTTTACCATATTCACAGGTTGGTGCATCCATCACTATAACCAGTTTTAGAACATTTTTATTTTATTTTTATTTTTATTTTTTGAGACGGAGTTTCGCTCTTGTTGCCTGGGCTGGAGTGCAGTGGCTCGATCTCGGCTCACCACAACCTCCGCCTCCTGGGTTCAAGTGATTCTCCTGCCTCAGCCTCCCGAGTAGCTGGGAATACAGGCATGTACCACCATGCCTGGCTAATTTTGTATTTTTGGTAGAGATGGGGTTTCTCAATGTTGGTCAGGCTGGTCTCGAACTCCTGACCTCAGGTGATCCGCCCACCTTGGCTTCCCAAAGTGCTGGGATTACAGGCATGAGCCACCATGCCTGGCCAGAACATTTTTATTACCATTGAAAAATCTCCATCCCTTGGCCAGGTGGTGGCACATGCCTTTAATCCCAGCACTTTGGGAGGCTGAAGTGGGAGGATCACCTGAGGTAAGGAGTTTGAGACCAGCCTGGCCAATATGATGAAATCCCATCTCTACTAAAAATACAAAAATTAGCCGGATGTGCCGATGCACAGCTGTAGTCCCGGCTACTTGGGAGGCTGAGGTGGGAGGATCGCTTGAGCCCAGGAGGTGGAGGTTGCAGTTAGCCGAGATGGCGCCACTGCACTCTAACCTGGGTGACAGCACGAGACTCTATCTCCAAAAAAAGAAAAAAAGAAAAGAAAAGGAAAAGAAAATAAAAAAATCCCATCCCCATTAACAGCCATTCCCCGTTTCTCCCCATCCCCACCCTGCCAGCAACCACTAATCTGCTTTCTGCATCTGTGGATTTGCCTGTTCTGGAAATTTTATATAAATGGAATCCTGTGGAGAGAGAATGGAGAATGACTGCTTAATGGGGTACAGGAGTGATGAAAAAGTTCTGGAGCTAGATAGTGATGATAGTTGCAAAACATTGAGAATGTATTTAACAGGCCTAAGTCATACACTTTAAAATGGTTAACCAGTCTGGGCAACATGGTGAAACCCTGTCTCTACAAAAAATATAAATAAATAAATAGCAAGGCATGGTGGTCCCAGCTACTTGGGAGGCTGAGGTGAGAGGATTGCTTGAGTCCAGGAGGTTGAAGCTGCAGTGAACTGAGACCGCTCCACTGCACTCCAACCTGGGTAATAGAGTGAGACTCTGTCTCAAAAAAAATTTTTTTAAATAAATAAAAAAATCTATGATAAAGTAGTCGATTTTATGTTATGATCGATTTTATGTAATGTGTTTTTTACCATAATAATTTTTAAAATCCAAACTAAGGAAAGCTAGTATTTGTGAAGTCATTAGACAGAACCATATCTAATTTAAGAATTAGTCATGAATATTGAAGTGGATTACTTTGTCACATTGTACTAAGAGAAACAACAAACATTGCCAACAAAATATCACCCAAAACAACAAATATTTAAGCTTATTTAACCAAAACATGGAGGTTAGGCATTTTATTTCTTCAAAAGCAAGGTATAATAATTTTAACAAATCAAACACATGGAGCTAAAAAAGATGTTTTAGCTATAAATATAAAATTTTAATAGATTGTTATCTAAGTGACTATGAAAAGCTTGGAATGTCACATTATGATGCTGGCTTCACCTTGCTCTGTTTATTTACAGACTAGGAAAGAGAGAAAGATAAGCCTCCAGCTTTATCAAGCTCCTAAAAATTTCTCACTTTGGCAGCCTTAAACTATTGTGCAAGAGCAAGTGGGGTCAGGCTGTGTGACTCACGCCTATAATCCCAACAAGCTACCAGCTTTCAGGCCCAAATATAATAAGACTCAAAGAAATGGCATCAAATTCTAGAGCAAAATCAAGCATCTACCATGGTTGTGCTGAATATCCTTCTGTTTCCACATAAGGGAACATTAGAGTCAGCTTCTGAATGGCTTGCGACTTTAAAAATAAAAGTAGCCAGGCGTAGTGGCACACACCTGTAGTCCCAGCTACTCTGGAGGCTGAGTTGGGAGGATTGCTTGAGCCCAGGAGATCAAGGCTGCAGTGAACATGATTGTGCCACTGCACTCTAGCCTGAGTGACAGAGCAAGACCCAGTCTCTATTTAAAAAAAAAAAAAAAACTAAGAAAACTGCAACCAAGCATTAATGCAGTGGTTTGTGATCTTGGAGGCACATTAGAGTCATCTAAGGGCTTTTAGAATCTTCCATGCCATGGTCACACCCAAGACCAATTTTTTTTAAAAAATTTTATTTTATTTTAGGTTCCGGGATACATGTGCAGAACATGCAGGTTTGTTACTTAGGTAAACATGTGCCATGGTGGTTTGCTGTACCCATCAACCCATTATGTGGGTATTAAGCCCAGCATGCATTAGCTATTAGTCCTGACGCTCTCCCTCCCCTGCCCCATCAACAGGCCCCAGTGTGTGTTGTTCCCCTCCCCGTGTCCATGTATTCTCATTGTTCATCTTCCACTTATGAGTGAGAATATAGAGGTGTTTGGTTTTCTGTTCCTGTGTTAGTTTGCTGAGGATGATGGCTTCCAGCTTTATCTATGTCACTGCAAAGAACATGATCTCACTGCTTTTTATGGCTACATAGTATTCCATGGTGTATATGTACCACGTTTTCTTTATCCAGTCTATCATTGATGGGCATTTGGGTTGGTTCCAAGTCTTTGCTATTGTGAATAGGGCTGCAATAAACATACATGTGCATGTATCTTTATAATATAATGATTTATATTCCTTTGGGTATATACCCAGTAATGGGATTGCTGGGTCAAATATTTCTGGTTCTAGATCCTTGAGGAATAGCCACACTGCCGTCCACAGTGGTGGAATTAATTTACACTCCCACCAACAATGTAAAAGCGTTCCTATTTCTCCACAGCTTTGCCAGCATCTGTTGTTTCTTGACTTTTTAATAATTGCCATTCTGACTACCCCAGACTAATTGACTCAGACATTGGATGTGAGACCCAGGCATCAGTATGGCTTTAAAGCCCCCCCAGGTGAGTCCAGTGTGCAGAGGCTGGATGTCATGGCAAGAGATGCTTGACGATTAAGAAATTGGGAACACCTGGCCGGAGGCAGTGGCTCACGCCTGTAATCCCAACACTTTGGGAGGCCGAGGCAGGCAGATCACCTGGGGTCTGGAGTTCAAGACCAGCCTGACCAACATGGAGAAACCCCATCTCTACTAAAAATACAAAATTAGCCGAGCGTCGTGGCACATGCCTATAATCCCAGCTACTCGGGAGGCAGAGGCAGGAGAATCGCTTGAACCTGGGAGGTGGAGGTTGTGGTGAGCTGAGATCGTGCCATTGCACTCCAGCCTGGGCAACAAGAGTGAAACTCTGTTTCAAAAAAAAAAGAAAAAGAAAAAGAAAAGAAAGAAAGAAAAGAAATTGGGAACACCTTCTATCTGCCAGCGGTAAAGCTACTCAATTTTGCAGAAATAAATATGTAACAGAAATCAAAGTCCTGCTCCCAAAAGAATGTTTCATAAGTTGTTTTGAAAGCTCTGGGCAAGCTACATGGATGAAAGAAATGCTACAAGGTACTTGTGAACCTTCCATTCAATCACTCATTCACTCACAAAGTCATTTATCACTGTTATTTATTCCTTCACTCAGTCAGTCATTCACGCAACATTTCTTAGGCTCCCCTCTGTGCCAAGTCCTGGAGAAACTGAAATAGAAGGAAGGATGGTGCCCGCCCTAAGAAAGCTTGTGATCTGGGATGAGGGTGAGGGGTAACAGATGGTGGCAACTGAGTTCAGGGTGCTCAGGAAGAAGCCTGTCCTGGGTGTGATGAAGTGTGGGGGGAAGGGGTGTGTCACCCCGCTGAGTGGTGAGGCGGTGGAGGAGGGGGCTCCCTTGAAAACAACTTTCTAGGGAGAGGACACCTGAATAAGACCTGAAAAAGGAGCAGGTGTGAGCCCATCTGCAACAAATCCCCTGTGAGTGTGGCTCTCAGCCTGGCTGCACCTGGGAGATTCCTTCATGTCTGGCTCCACCCCCAGAGACTCAGGTTTCATGGGGCTACAGTGGGGCTTGGGCATTCATATGCTTTTAAAATATCATGATTTTTTTAAATTGAAGTGAAATTCACATAGCATAAAATTTTAAAATTGAAGTGAAATTCACATAGCATAAAATTTTAAAATTGAAGTGAAATTCACATAGCATAAAATTAACCATTTTAAAGTGAACAATGCAGTGGCATTTAGCACATTCACACAACCACCCCCTCTACTTGGTTTCAAAACATTTTTATCACCCCCAAAATAAGACCCTGTGTACCCATTAAACAGCCACTGCCCATTCCACCTTCCCCCAATCCCTGGTGACCACAAATCTGCTTTCTCTTGTTATGGATTTATTTAATTTAATTTAATTAATTAATTAATTTATTTTTTGAGACAGAGTCTCACTCTGTCTCCCAAGCTGGAGTGCAGTGGCACGATCTCGGCTCACTGCAGGCTCCGCCTCCTGGGTTCACGCCATTCTCCTGCCTCAGCCTCCCAAGTAGCTGGGACTACAGGCGTCCAACACCACGCCCGGCTAATTTTTTGTATTTTTAGTAGAGATGGGGTTTCACCGTGTTAGCCAGGATGGTCTTGATCTCCTGACCTCGTGATCCACCCGCCTTGGCCTCCCAAAGTGCTAGGATTACAGGCGTGAGCCACCGCGCCCGGTCCTCTCTTTATGGATTTAACTACGCTGGATATTTCATAGAAAAGGAATCATAAAAAATGTGACCTTTTCCATCGCTTCTTTCACTTGGCTTAATGCTCCATGGTTCCACCTTGTTGCAGCATGAGTCAGCCTTTGTTCCTTTTTACAGGTGAATAGTATTGGGTGCACCACAATTTTTTATTCATTCATTCGTTGATGGACATTGGGGTTATTTCCGCCTTTTGTGGCTATTGTGAGTAGTGCCACTATGAACGTGAGTGTACACATGTTTGGTATCTGTTTTCCATTATCATTTGAGGTATATACTGGGCATCTGTAGTTTTCTTGTTTTGTTTGTTTTTTGAGACAGAGTCTCGCTCTTTTGCCCAGGCTGGAGTGCAGTGGTGCCATCTCCACTCACTGCATCCTCCATCTCCCCGGTGCCAGTGATTCCCCTGCCTTAGCCTCCTGAGCTGCTGAGGCTGCAGGCACACACCACCATGCCCGGCTAATTTTTGTAGTTTTAGTAGAGACAGGTATCTCGCCATGTTGTGCAGACTGGTCTAGAACTCCTGACCTCAAGTGATCCGCCTGCCTCGGCCTCCCAAAGTGCTGGGATTACAGGCGTGAACCACGGCACCCGGCTGCATCTGTGTTTTTTAAAGCTCCCCTAATGATTCTAAAATGCAGCCAAGGCTGTGAAGCACTCAGTCCAAGCAATGTCCCCACCCTGTGGCTCTGGTTTGAGAAATTAGGTTCCCAGTTATGGCTCTGGAGAGTCTGCTTTAGTGGACTCAGAGGTCTGTCTCTCCTTGAACCTCTCTCTTCCCTGATTGACAGGTCAGCCTAACTATCGGCCGCAGGAGTGCCTTGGTCAATGTCCCTTGTGAAGGCCAAGAATAGCCCCCTTTCCCTCCAGAGAGAGGTCCCTCACTCCCAGCTCAGGGCCCCTGGCACCCCTGCCTGGTTCCACTCCGCCATTCTTCCTGCTTGGGTCAGCCTCTGCTCCTGATCTGCGGGCCAGACATGGGCACCCAAATCCCCCAAGAACAAATCACCTGTTTAAAGACAGGGCAGCCTGAATGGATCTTTAAGGCCCAGCGCCCTCTAACCCTGTAAGGACACAGTCAGGCTAAAGATGCCTCCACCATTCTTGTGGCTTGACAGGATATCTTGGTCTGAAGCATCGGTATTCTGGTTATGAGCCACGACACAGTTGTCACCAAGAACCTTTTATATTTGTGTGACTAACGGGCCTATCCTGTAGATTTTCCCCCAAGCAAAGGAAGCTGCTTCGAAAGTGATCCCTTGGACGGGCATGGTGGCTCATGCCTGTAACACCAACACTTTGGGAGGCCGAGGTGGGCAGATCACTGAGGTCAGGAGTTTGAGACCAGCCTGGCCAACATGACAAAACCCCCTCTCTACTAAAAATACAAAAATTAGCCAGGCGTTATGGCACATGCTACTCAGGAGGCTGAGGAAGGAGAATCGCTTGAACCTGGGAGGCGGAGATTGCAGTGAGCCGAGATCATGCCGCTGCACTCCAGCCTGGATGACACAGAAAAGACTCCATCTCACCAAAAAAAAAAAAAAAAAAGAAAAGCAATCCCTTAACATCCAGAAAGAGCTATGCCAACAATTTTCAAATAGCCCTTCTCAGCCTCAGAAAAATTAGAGCCCATGGAGCACTGGTTATTTAGATAAACCAAAATGGTATAGACTCTGGCACCAGTGTCAAATTCAAGGACATCGAGGGGCCTCTATGAGTGTACAAACTTACCTGGTGTGACCTCTCCAGGAGTGAGGTAGCCACTTCCCTCACTTGAGAACTAGAAAACCGGGATGAAGCAGACTTGTTTGCCTGAGTAGGAAAGGTCAAAGTTGCTATAAAAAGCTTGCACAATAAAAGGCAAAACTTCTGGAAATACTCTTGTGACAACCAAGTCCCATTCTACAAGTCAGGGAACAAAGCCAGTTTAATATATTTAATCCGGGCAGGCATGGTGGTTCATGTCTGTAGTCCCAGCACTTTGAGAGGCCAAGGCAGAAGGATCGCATGAGCTCAGGAGTTCAAGACCAGCCTGGGAAAAATAGTGAGAACCCCATCTCTACAAAAGGAATTTTTAAAATAGCCAGGCATAGGCCAGGCATGGTGGCTCACACCTGTAATCCCAGCACTTTGGAGGCTGAGGCAGACAGATCACTTGAGGCCAGGAGTTCGAGACCAGCCTGGCCAACACAGTGAAACCCCATTTCCACCAAAATTACAAAAAATTAGCCAGGTGCGGTGGTGCATGCCTGTAGTCCTAGCTACTCGGGAGGTCGAGGCAGGAGAATCACTTTAACCTGGGAGGCAGAGGTTGCAGTGAGCCAAAGGTTGTGGTACACTAAGATCGCGCCACTGCACTCCAGCCTGGGTGACAGAGACTCCATCTTAAAAAAAAAAAAAAAAAAAGCCAGGCATGATGGTATGTGCCTTTGGTCCCAGTTACTCAGGAGACCGAGGTGGGAGGATCACTTGAGTCCAGGAGGTCGAGGCTGCAGTGAGCTGAGATTGCACCACTGCACTCCAGCCTGGACCACAGAGCGAGACCCTGTCTCAAAAAAAAATACACTTAATCTAAATATTGAAATACTTATACCAATATTTATTTTTCCTATGGGCCACACTCTGAACTCAATGTGTTAACACATAGTCACCCATTTAATTCTCACAACAACCATATGAGGAGAATGTTAAAGATGAGGCAGCTGAGGCCTAGAGAGCTTAAATGACGTGCCCAAGGCCACACAGCCGGTAAGCAGGGGAGCTGGGATGCAAATCCAGATACGTCTGACTTCAAAGTGTGTGCGTTCTCAATTACAAATATCTTGAAAAAACATCTGTTGGTCTTTGGGAGGCTGAGGCGGGCAGATCACTTCAGGTTAGGTGTTTGAGACCAGCCTGGCCAACATGGCAAGACCCCATCTCTACTAAAAATACAAAAATTAGCCCCGCATGGTGGTGCGCACCTGAAGTCCCAGCTACTTGGGACGCTAAGTCAGAGAATCGCTTGAACCTGGGAGGCGGCGGTTGCAGTGAGCTGAGATAGCGCCACTGCACTCCAGCTTGGGGCAACAGAACGAGACCCTGTCTCAAAAAAAAAAAAAAAAAAAAAAGAAAAAGAAAGAAAAGAAAAGAAAAAAGAAAAAGAAAAAACATCTGTTGGAAAATAATGACCTACCGATCTGCATAAGTGCTGCAATCTCTCAGAATGGTAAGGATGTAAGAGATAGTCACCGGGCATGTTTTAAAAATGGAAAGAACATGCTATAAGCTAACTACTAGGTTGGCAGTCTCCAAGGTGAGGGACGTGGTGAACATCCTTGTATTCACAACACCGAGTCTGGCCCTGGGTAGAAGCAATGCTGGGTAAAAACTGGCCACTATCGACATCTTATTCCCATATGAGGGGGCTAGTTACTCCAGTGGCCCTCAAAGCAACATGTTTTGTAAAAGAAGTTATGTGTTGGATTGCTCTTTAAAATTGAATAAACCATAGACCGGGTGCATTGGCTCACGCCTGTAATCCCAGCACTCTGGGAGGCCGAGGCGGGCAGATCACTTGAGGTCAGGAGTTGGAGACCAGCCTTGCCAACATGGTGAAACTCCATCTCTACTAAATACGAAAATTAGCCGGGCGTGGTGGCGCGCGCCTGTAGTCCCAGCTACTCAAGAGGCTAAGTCAGTGAATCACTTGAATCCGGGAGGGGAGGTTGCAGTGAGCTGACCTTGCACTACTGCACTCCAGCCTGGGTGACAGAGTGACACTCCATCTCGAAAAAAAAAGAATTTAATAAACCATAAATCAATAAAATGTATTTTTTTTTTTTTTGTCTGAGACGGAGTCTTACTCTGTTGCCCAGGCTGGAGTGCAGTGGCGCGATCTCGGCTCACTGCAAGCTCCTCCTCCCAGGTTCACGCCATTCTCCTACTTCAGCCTCCCGAGTAGCTGGGACTACAAGCGCCCGCCACCATGCCCGGCTAATGTTTTTGTATTTTTAGTAGAGACGGGGTTTCACCGTGTTAGCCAGGATGGTCTCGATCTCCAATAAAATGTCTTTTTAGAGCTTCTATTTCACAAGACGATGAGCTTAAAAATATATTATTTAAAATGTTGTTTTATATATTATTTAAAATATTATTTATAATAATATGATAGAATATTTATTTTATTAAACATTAATATTTAATTTAATATTTTAAATTTTATTATAAGAAAAATATTATTATTTAAAGTATCATTCACTGAACAACACACCTCACTCCAGAGGTACAGAGAATTCCAGGACAGTTGCAGTAGACATGGGAACATTTTTTTTCTCAACTGGGTGAATGTGAAGCTCTCATTCGTTTCCTGTGGTGACTACATAAACGTTGTCACCTATGCATCGCCCAAGAAAGTTAAATATTTCCGTCCTCCCCCAAGCAGCCCCGTCAACCAAATGCCACACTGGTGCTTCCGTGCGATGATCATTTCTGCCGGCAGGGGGCAATCTTGCTCGCCGCATTCTATATTGACGCTTCCTCAAGCCGCCTGAACGTGGCACTCAAGAAAATTAAGGTAAAAGGTTTTTATGCGACGATTCCTTGGCGGAGAAGCTATTTGCAAACAGCAAGAGAAACGTGCTCAAAAGCCGAAGCGCTTTCCCTGGTTTCTGATCGCTGTTTATAGGAGTAACTGCTGTAGAAAAGAAAAAGAAAAAACTGCTTGTTTTTGTCAACTTGTTGCAAATGTTAAAACTTTAATTAACATGTTAGCTGTTTTGTTTCGGTGCCTTTTCTTCATTGATGTCAGGTGGCTTTTTCATCGGCCGCATTTCCAATGAGGCAAAGTGGCAAACTCATCCCCTCTGTGAAATGAACTGTCACAGCCGATGGGCCGTGCAGGAGGTGCCACTGTTGCTGGGTGACCGTGTTTGGAGCGTTATTTCCTCATCTCTGAAACTTGGGCTTCTAGCCATTCTCTGGCTTCCCTTGCAGCCTCTTACAGACCTGAGTGAACCCAGGAGACTAAACAAGGCCCTTTTCAGCCTTAGCACCGGTTTTGTCTTGGAGCTCAAAGGTAAGATTTCATGCAATGGAAAGTCTCTGTTGCTTTAAAAGCAAACCAACCAGGCCGGGCGCAGTGGCTCACACCTGTAATCCCAGCACTTTGGGAGGCCAAGGCGGGTGGATCACTTGAGGCAAGGAGTTCTAGACCAGCCTGGCCAACATGGTAACCTGTCTCTACTAAAAAAAAAAAAAAAAAAAAAATTAGCCAGGTGTGGTGGTGCACACCTGTAGTCCTGTAGTCCTAGTTCCTTGGGAGGCTGAGGCAGGAGAATCACTTGAACCTGGGAGGCGGAGATTGCAGTTGGGAGGCGGAGGTTGCAGTGAGCCAAGATTAGGCTATTGCACTCCAGCCTGGGAGACAGAGTGAGACCAGGTCTCAAAAAAAAAAAAGTAAACCAACCAATCCTCTAAAACTGCTATGTTACAGAGGCCCAGAGGCGTCAGGTGGCACAGAGAGGCAGCTGGGATTTAAACTCCAAGTCTCTTGACTTGAAAAATAAATCAAGTTGACAAAGATAAAGCTCTTGACATAGATGGCGTTTAAGCCTTATTAATCCATTTGAAGATGTTCTCAAAAATTTGTGTTGATAAGCTTGAATTCTAAATGGAAGTCCAAGAAATCCAAGCTTCAGAGTGGAAAACTGTAATCATAATTATTTACTAATTTTTAAAGAGACAGTGTCTTGCTTTGTTGCCCAGGCTGGAGTGCAGCGGTGCAATCTTGGCTCACTGCAGCCTTGAATTCCTACCTCAAGCAGTCCTCCCACCTCAGCCTCCCAAGGAGTGAGGACTACAGGTGTGTGCCACCACACCCAGCTACTTTTATTTTTATTTTTTGTAGAGATGGGGTCTCAAACTCCTGGGCTCAAGCAATCCTCCCACCTCGGCCTCCCAAAGTGCTGGGATTATAGACATGAGCCACAGTGCCCAGCCTACAACTATTTTTGAAAGATGACCAACACACGACCCTAAACTCTTTTGTTTGGGAAGATGAAAATAGGCCTCACTACTTATAGTACAGATGAGTTTTCAGGAGCACACCTGGCAATGTGATTGCACAATGTGCATGAAGTTACAGAACAGTTTTGAGCCAGAGGAAATGCCTGGATGGAGAAGGATTTCCATGTGAACAGACAATGGACATCTGCTTGTCTCATTCAGACTTTTCTCCCAGGGGAGAATTTTGTCCTTCCCTAACGGGCAGGGTGGGGCCACTCCCCACTGTGGAAAGAGAAAAATTATTTTCATGTTTTTGGGGAACAGGTGGTATTTGGTTACATGAGTAAGTTCTTTAGTAGTGATTTGTGAGATTTTGGCACACCCACCACCCGAGCAGTATACACTGAACCCAATTTGTAGTCTTTTATCCCTCACCTCCAACCCACCCTTCCCCCACTACCCAGAGTCCCCAAAGTCCATTGTATCATTCTTATGCCTTTGCATCCTCATAGCTTAGCTCCCAGTTTTGAATGAGAACATACGATGTTTAGTTTTCCATTCCTGAGTTATTTCACTTAGAATAATATTCTGTGGGCTGGCACGGTGGCTCATACCTGTAATCCCAGCACTTTGGGAGGCCGAGGTGGGCATATCACCTGAGATCAGGAGTTTGAGACCAGCCTGGCCAACATGATGAAATCCTGTCTCTACTAAAAATAAAAAAATAAAAAATAAATAAAATAAAAAACTTAGCTGGATGTGGTGGCAGGTATCTGTAATCCCAGCTACTTGGGAGGCTGAGACAGGAGAATCGCTTGAACCCGGGAGGCGGAGGTTGCAGTGAGCCAAGATCGTGCCATTGTACTCCAGCCAGGGCCACAAGAGTGAAATTCTATCTCAAAAAAAAAAAAAAAAAGAAAAGAAAAGAAAAGAAAAAGAAAAAAAGAAAGAATAATAGTCTGTGGGCTGGGTGTGGTGTCTCATGCCTGTAATCCTAGCACTTAAGGAGGCCGAAGTGGAAGGATTACTTGAGGTCAAGAGTTCGAGACCAGCCTGGCCAACATGGCGAAACCTCCTCTCCACTAAAAATACAAAAATTAGCTAGGCCTGGTGGCATACACCTGTAATCCCAGCTACTTGGGAGGCTGAGGCACAAGAATTGCTTGAACCTGGGAGGCAGAGCTTGCAGTGAGCAGAGATTACACCACTGCACTCCAGCCTGGGGACTCTGTCTCAAAAAATAAAAAAGAATAATAGCCAGCAGAAGGCTCCTTCTCTCCTTTCCTTCCCTTTCCTCAAACCTGGACTGCGCTCCATATTGTTGCCGCTGGGAAAACCACAGTCACTGTTTCTGCTCTAGCCCTGACAACAGGAGGTCAAGGCCACAATGGATAATTTTGGCATTGGAAAGGACAGAGCTCAGATGGTCCAGTTCCCTCAGTTTGCAGAAGTAGGGGTTGGTGAGTCGCCCGCACCACCTTTGGTAGCACAGCTGTGGCTAGAGGCAGCTGATCTGGTATTTAGTTAGGAGTTTTTCCCATTGCATCCCAAGGGATCAAGACTGGAGGGACGACGCACATCGGAAATTGCCTTGGAACTTCTTATGACCAAGTCCCCAGAGAGTTCTTTTTTTGGCTGCTCGCAGAACTTAGTTCTTGTGATGTGAAAGCCAAAAGAATGTTGAGATTTTAGAATATTCTGTTGTTTCCACGGCCCTACTCTGTTTAATAAAAGAGCTTTTCAACCTCCCAGCTTGATTCAGTTTTTGAAAATGTAGAATTTAGGCCGGGTGCAGTGGCTCACGCCTGTAATCCTAGCACTTTAGGAGGCCGAGGCAGGCGGATCACCTGTGGTCAGGAGTTCAAGACTGGTCTGGCCAACATGGTGAAACCTTATCTCTACTAAAATACGAAAATTAGCTGAGTGTGGTGGAATGCGCCTGTAATCTCAGCTACTCGAGAGGTTGAGGCAAGAGAATCACTTGAACCTGGGGGACAGAGGTTGCAGTAAGCCAAGATCGTACCACTGCACTCCAGCCTGGGTGAGAGAGCAAGACTGTCTCAGAAAAAAAAAAAAGGATGAAAAGAAAAAGAAAATGTAGAATTTAAGTTAGACATTGTTTCAAACTCAGAAGGCTCTTCCTCTCTTCTTTTCAAAACCTTCCCATTTTTCCAGGCCCAGTTAAATGTTTCCCCCACAACATCCCTACAATATCTCCCTCAACTAACCCAAGTAAGGTGACTGTCTTCCTTCCACACAGCGCTGGAACTTCTCTCGTTCAAAATCTTTCTTCCTCTGTCTCATATTAAAAATGGTATTAAAGGCTGGGCACGGTGGCTCACGCCTGTAATCCCAGCACTTTGGGAGGCCGAGGCAGGTGGATCACGAGGTCAGGAGATTGAGACCATCCTGGCTAACACGGTGAAACCCCATCTCTACTAAAAATACAAAAAATTAGCCGGGCGTGGTGGCAGGCGCCTGTAGTCCCAGCTACTCGGGAGGCTGAGGCAGGAGAATGGCGTGAACCCGGGAGGCGGAGCTTGCAGTGAGCCAAGATCGCACCACTGAACTCCAGCCTGGGCGACAGAGAGACTCTGTCTCAAAAAAAAAAAAAAAAATTGTATTTAAACTACCTTTCCCAACCCACAGCCCAAATCCACTGGTTTCTTCAGTCAATATATGAGTGTCTGTCCCCCTCATGCATGTATCATTGACGTCTCTATCTTTGCCATTCTGGTACGTAAAAAAATTAATGCTATTTTTTTCTTTCAGTAAGAGTTTATAAGTCTTTTTTTTTCAGTCAGACATCATAAGCCATTTTTGCTTCTTTTTCTAGGGCTGCTTATTCTTGCACTTTGTCCATTTTTCTACTGATTTGTTGAACTTACTAATCAACAGGAACCGGTTATGTATTAAATAAACCCTTTAAAATAGATCATGCCATTAAAAAAATTTATTTATTTATTTAATTTTTGAGACAGGGTCTCACTCTATCACCCAGGCTGGGGTGCAGTGGTGCAGTCACGGCTCACTGCAATCTCCACCTCCTGGACTCAAGCAATCCTCCCACCTTAGCCTCCTGAATAGCTGGGGCTACAGGCTTGCACCACCATACCCAGCTAACTTTTCTTATTTTTCATAGAGATAGGGTTTTGCCATGTTGCCCAGGCTATTCTCAAACTTCTGGACTCAGGCGATCTGCCCACCCTGGCCCCCGAAAGTGCTGGGATTATAGGTGTAAGCCACTGTGCCCAGCCTAAAAAAAAATGTTTAATTAACGCCAAGTAAAGGGGCTCATCCCTGTAATCTCAGGAGTTTGAGACCCTGTTCTCTAAAATAAAAATGAAAAAAATTTTAAAAATTAGCTGAGCGCATTAGCATGCACCTGTAGTCAAAGATACTCAGGAGGCTGGGGTGGGAGGATTGCTTGAGCCCAGGGGTTTGAGGCTGCAATGAGCTCAAACTCACTGCAGTGAGTATGGCTACCAGCCTGGGTGACAGAGTGAGACCCTGTCTCTAAATATATATAAATACATAGTTTATACCATAAATCTGTGATGTAAGTTTTTCCCGTGCATATGTTTTAACCTTTATATAGTAAAATTTATCAGTCTTTTTCTTTAAGGCTCCTTGATTTTCAATCTAGCTTGGAAAAATATTCCTGACTTCAAGATTTTAAAAACACTCTTTTTTTCTAACATTTTTTCAAGTACTTTTAATGGTTTTACGGTATTGAAATTTTTGCTCTGTTTGGAACATATTTGGGTGTGAAGAGTACATTGGAATTCAACATAAAAATTTCCCAACCCACTTATTAAATAATCTACCTTTTCCCTACTGATTTGAAACGCCATGTTATCAAAAAACATCATCTTTTGGGTTTTTGTGAGCCCTCTAGTCTGTCCCATTGATTTGCATGGCCACTCAGGTGCCAGTGTTTAGCTGTCTTTATTACTTCTTGGCTTTCCTATGGTATTTGTTATTTTCTGCACTACATTATATAAATTCACAGCAATGTCAAGATTTGCCATACTTCTCAATTTTAGGTCCTTTTCACCCCTAGACAGCACCGCCCCTCTTCATTCCCTCCGCCCTGTCCCCGTGGAACTTTTTTTCTTTTTCTTTCTTTCTTTCTTTTTTTTTTTTTTTTTTTTTGAGACAGTCTCACTCTGATGCCCAGACTGGAGTGCAGTGTTGTGATCTCGGCTCACTGCAACCTCTGCCTCCTGGGTTCGAGCAATTCTCAATTCTCATGCCTCAGCCTCCAGAGTAGATGGGATTACAGGCACCTGCCCTCACACCTGGCTAATTTTTGTGTTTTTAGTAGAGATGGGGTTTCGCCATGATGGCCAGGCTGGTCTCGAACTTCTGGCCTCAAGTGATCCGCCTGCCCCGGCCTCCCAAAGTGCTGGGATTATAGGTGTAAGCCATCGGCCCTAGCCTTCTCTTCTCTCTTAAACTTCTTATCTCTAACACTCATATAAAGCTTAGTGTCATGCAGTCTTTGCTGTTTACTCACTTTTTAAATACACATCTTATTTTCCCACCAAGATTGTCTCTCCTGGAAGGCTAAGCTAATCTTTCATGTACCTACACCATCCACAGCGGTATCTGGTACACTGCTAGGCACATAGAGAAATTCTGAGGATGCTGTTAAAAAGCATTGTCTCAAAATTGATAAGAATTAACATGATAACTATTAACTTCTAAAATAAATTAAGTAACATTTATTTTAGAAGTTGTCTGTCTCAAAAATCAGTCCTTTTTCAACAACCAATTTTTTTATTTGCAAATTTTGTTCAAGTTTATTTTACGTTTTTAAATTTATTTTATTTTTAGTTGTAAAATTTACATGACATGAAATTTACCATTTTAACCATCTTAAGTGTATAGTTCAGTAGCATTAAGTACATTCACAGAATTGTGCAGTCATCACCACCATCCATCTCCAGAACTTTTTAATCTTGCAAAACTGAAATTCTGCATTTATTAAACACTAACTCCTCATTCCCCCTCTCCCCAGCCCCTGGCACCCACCATCCTACTTTTTGTCTCTGTGAATTAGACTAGGTACCTTATGTTAGTGGAATCATACACTATTTGCCTTTTTGTTACTGGCTTATTTCACTTAGCATAACATCCTGAAGGTTTATCCACGTTGTAGTATGTGTCAGAATTTCCTTCTATTTTAAGGCTGAATAATGTTCCATTGTGCTTATAAACCACATTCAGTTTATCCATTCATTCAACTAGGGTCGCTTCTACCTTTCGGCTATTTGTGATTACTACAGCTATGAACATTGGTTTACAAATATCTGTTCCAGTCCCAATCTGTTTCAGCTCTTTTGGGTATATACCCGGAAGTGGAATTGCGGGTCATATGGTAAATCTATGTTTAATTTTTTGAGGAATGGCCATCTTGTTTTCCATAGCAGCTGCATCATTTCACACTCCCACCAGCAGCCCACAAGGCTTCCAATTTCTCCACATCCTCATCAACACTTATATTTTGTGTTGGGTTTTTGCTTGTTTGTCTGTTTTCTTTTCTTTCTATAATAGACTTCCTAATGGGTGTGAGGTGGTATCTCATTGTGGTTTTGATTTGCATTCCCCTAATGGTTAATGACACCAAGCATCTTTTCATTTGCTAAATGGGTACGTGTCTATGTCTTCTTTAGATAAATATCGATTCAAGTCCTTTGTCCATTTTTAAATCTGGTTACTTGGTTTTTTTGTTGTTGTTGAGTTATAGTGGTTTTTAAAAAGTGTTGTGGATATTAGCGTCTTTTAAGATACATGATTTGCAGACATTTTCTCCCATTTCATTAATTTCCTTTTCACTCTGTTGATGGCATCCTTTGATGCACAAAAGTTTTAAATTTTTATTTTAGCCCAATTTACCTGTTTCTTCTTTGTTGCCTGTACTGTTGGTATCACATCCAAGAAGACCCTGACAGTCTGACAGTGTGATGCGGTCCCTTAAAATGAGCTGTCACCCTAAAATATTAGAAATTCTAATAAGAGAGCCTGGGCCAGCCAGTTATATAGGTTTTTCCAGAAAGTACAAGTTGTTCCAGAAAATGTGAAAGTATGTGTCCCAACTCTCCTGGTCAATAGATTTGGCTTACAGGATCCGTGTAACATGTTTTCATTACTGAGTGCAACTCTGTCCTTCTCAGAATACCTTGTCAGAGCAGAAGGGGGCAGATGTGGTCCTACAGACACAATTAATAACATAAAAATGTTGGGCAAGGTCATCTTGGAAAAGGTTGTTACTCTTGGAATTTTAATAGGCCTAACTGTATTATAAATTGTATCTGAAAGGCACAACAACTATGTAGAGTACAATTTATTCTTCAAAATACAATGGAGGATTGAGTGAACATGCAACTGTAACCACAGGACAGGAAGGGAGGCCTGAAATATGCTCTAATGGCAACTCTGTGCTTATCTTGGTATCAGAATGATCACATGCTTTAGGCCGGGCAGGCGGGGTGGCTCACACCTGTAATCCCAGCACCTCGGGAGGCCGAGGTGGGTGGATCACTTGAGGTCAGGATTTCAATACCAGCCTGGCCAACATGGTGAAACCCTGTCTCTACTCAAAATACAAAAGTTAGCCAGGTGTGGTGGCGTGCACCTGTAGTCCCAGCTACTTAGGAGACTGAGGCACGAGAATCGCTTGAACCCAGGCAGGAGAATCCCTTGAACCGGGAGGTGGAGGTTGCAGTGAGCTGAGATCATGCCACTGCACTCCAGCCTGGGTGACAGAGTGAGACTCCATCTAAAAAAAAAACCAAAAAACAAACAAACAAACAAACAATGCTCATAAGCTTCAAGTTCGATATCCAGAACATTCTGCTTAACCCCTAGGGTATTTATTTTTGTCACTTGTTTCTGGTATTCATAAGGTATCTTTGTCTACTCTATATGATTTAAAGAAGTTTCTCTTATATTTTCCCCAAATTTGAAAGCAGCAACTTTCTGTTCTGTGGACCTGTGTGAAAATGTCAAGTTCACATGAATATGAGACTTAAAATACAGATACATTCTCAAGTCATCAAAAATATGTAAAGGGTCAAAACTACATTTTTAAATTATATTCTGATTTGGAGTTTTCAAACCTTCAAAAATCACAAGTCATTTTTTAAGAAGTCCTGAGCCTTTATGCTAAAATGTAATTTGACCTTTTTCAAACATGAATTTTACTGATCTATAGAACAGAGATTATAAAGAAATTTATGTGTGTTATACCTAGTGATTCATATTAATGGCGAGTTTTGAGAAAAGAGTAGTAACATTAATAATATTTCAGAGTCAGATTAGAGATTAAGATTACAATAATTTTTTCCTTTTTTTGATGTTGCAGCCTATCCAAATCAAAAGAAATATATTTTCCACCTATAGATGGCAATATTTGTACAATGAGTTTATCTTAATTAAAGGAAGATTATTAGAAATAATCTTGATGTAAAAATCTTCAGAGCTTTTTATAATGGAAAACTTCCAGCATACCCAAAGGTAGACAGAGTAGCATAACGAACCACCATGCTCCCACGATCCACGTCAACAGTTACCATGGCCAGTCTTGTTTCATTAACCTACATCCCCTTCCCCTCCATCTGGATTAATTTGAAGCAAATCCCAGACTACTGCAAAATTAAAATAGAAAAATAAAGTTATGATACCACCTGCAAAACACCTTCAAGGAATTCTGTTGGTACCCATGTGATCCTAAAAATAAATAAATGGTCAAATAAGAAACAAACAAAAGCAACCCTGCTGCAATGAAGATAAAAAACACTGAATGCCGGCTGGGCACGGTGGCTCACGCCTGTAATCCTAGCACTTTGGGAGGCCGAGACGGGCGGATCACGAGGTCAGGAGATCGAAACCATCCTGGCTAAACCAGTGAAACCCCGTCTCTACTAAAAATACAAAAAAATTAGCCAGGTGCGGTGGCGGGCGCCTGTAGTCCCAGCTACTTGGGAGGCTGAGGCAGGAGAATGGCGTGAACCCAGGGGGAGGAGTTTGCAGTGAGCCGAGATCGCGTCACTGCACTCCAGCCTGGCGATAGAGTGAGACTCCGTCTCAAAACACACACACACACACACACACACACACACACACACAAACACTGAATGCCATAACATTTCATGATAAAATTTTGTGTCTATCACACACTGTAAGAAGGTTTATATAAGTACAGTGTATACGGGTAAAATAAAAGGTAATACTTTAACTTTTTAAAAGCAATTACTAGGCTTGGCACGGTGGGCAAGCCTGTAAACCCAACACTGGAAAGTTGAGGTGGGAGAATCACTTGAGGTCCGGAGTTCGAGATCAGCCTGGCCAACATGGCAAAACCCCGTCTCTACTAAAAATACAAAAATAAAATAAAATAAAAGCAATTACTAACTTACAGAAATAACAAAATACCAAATGACAGACTATGTGACATGCACATACTTCTTTGGGGTTAAAAAAAATGACAAGGTCCAATTATAAATTTAAAAATTAATAATAAAAATGTTTAAGTGAGAAGACCAAGTTAGAAGCCCCTGCAGAGTGAGTGATTAGATATAGAAAGGAAATCCAAGGAAGCAAGGGGAATGGAAAATTACTGACTTGTTAGAACAAAGCAGTGACAGCTGCTGGCTCTAAAATTAGGAACGGAGACAAGGAATTTTCAGAGCACCACCAAACAAATCACAAAGGCACAATTCACCCAGCACCTTTCAGAAAGATTTTTAACTTCTAAAAGAATACAAGGCAAGCGACTGCCAGATTGATCATTCAGGGGCTGTGTGCTTCCCTAAACCTTGCTACTTACTGAGTCCAGGGTCGTTTCTCTACAGAGGGCTGCCTTTGAATGACGGCTCAGATGAAAACCAACAGCAGAGAGGATGCACCTCTTTAAAGTCCTTTATGTTTTCTATGCTTTTCTGAGATTTTGCTGATTTCACAGTCTAGAAGTCTAGCACACACTACTTACATTTTCATCATACTCTTCGAGCTTTTCCAACCTTAACTCTGGGAATAAATTGATTACCCATAGCCCTTTAGTTGCCCAGGTACCACACCTTCAGGCACCTGGGTGGCAGATTCTTTTACGCATCTGAAGAAGAAACTTAGCCCATTATACTTCTTAAAATCCCTATGTGATAATCTGTAAACACAGCAGTCGTGCCCTCAGGATAAACAAAGGGCAACTTCAACAGCCCAAGATCTGACTTCTGTTTGGGCCTCTGTCCTGGAGTGACTGAGGACCTCAGACGGGACACTCAGGCCTTTAGTGTCCTCTCCTAAGAGGGGGTAGCCGTACTTGCCCTAAGTCACAGGGAGACCAAGGAAACAAAACATCATAAAAACACTCTGAGGCTGGGCATGGTAGCTCATGCTGTAATCCAAGCACTTTGGGAGAACAAGGAGGGAGGACGACTGGATCCCAGGAGTTCGAGACCAGCCTGGGCAACATAAGGAAACTCTGTCTCTAACGAAAAATTTAAAAATTAGCTGGGCATGATGGCACCTGCCTGTGGTCCCAGCTACTCAGGAGGCTGAGGTGGGAGGATCACTTGAGCCTGGGAGGTGGAGTGAACCGTGATCACACCATTGCATTTCAGCCTCGGTGACAGAAGGAGACCTTGTCTCAAGAAAAGAAAAAAAGGACTGATTGGTTAACATCAGGTCACTTCTGGTTACTTTTTTGGAAGGGTTGAAGCAGAGGAAACCTTCCTACTGTGCTAACTCAGATAGACTGGAATCCCATGTTTTCAGGAGAAACTGGTCTGTTTGGAATCTCCCTGCTTCCTTAATGTTTCAGTTTAATTATTGGCATTTAGCATGAGTGATTCCATTTTGGTTTGGTCTGGTCTGTTGGGGTCACAGTGTAGGAGCTCAGCCCAAAACAGTGGCCTCCCAGGATTTTTGTTTAACAATACAGAAAAGTTAACTACATCACTAGGTATCTAACTTAAACTCAGGGATTCATTTGGTTGCTAACTAGCTTATTAGATTCCGGGACTTCTCTTGATTACTTCTAAATTAGACTGTTAAATAACATCTAACATGCCTAGTTTCACTTCCTCTTCTGGGAAATCAGGGAAATACTAGTACTTGGAATTTTGAAGATTTCTATTGCAAGACGTTGGCTACCAAGTAGAGAGAGTTATCTGGGCACTATATATTTTGGATTAATTGCTACATGGTAGTACTAATGTGGAGATATTTTTGCTGCAAAGAAATAAATTTGTGGATTATATTCATCTTCCAGACCGCCTGAGAGGGAGAGTTTGAATCTTGCATAATAACTAAAAGAAGGAATTCTAACCAAAAAGTTCTCTCCAAAAAAACCAGAATACTGGTACAATTTGTGGTTTCTTTCACAAAATGCCACAAATTTAAAGTAAGATGTAGGAAAAGGTTATAAAACTTTCACCTAAGGTGAAGTCTGGGAATCACTAAACAGGGAAAAGGACCGTTCAGAAATCTTTTTGTTGGTTGTAGACTGAAGCAGTTAGAACCTCCCTAGGTCTCTTTTCGGGACAAGCAGATGCTTTTCAGTTCCATTATGTTCCTTATGATTCCTTGATTGGAAAATCGTGGTCAGTGTGAAGCAGAGAAACATCACTACTGTGTAGATCAGGATTTCTGAACTGTGATACTGTGGACGTTTTCACTGGGTAATTCCTTGCTGAAGAGTACAGCAGGATGTTCAGCAGCACCGTCCCCCAGTTATGATGGCCAAAAATGTCTCCAAACATTACCAGGTGTCCCCCGGGGGCAAATTGTCCTCACTGAAGGACGGCTAGTGCACAGATTCAGCCACTGAAGCAGAACTGTAATTAAGTTGAAACTGAGCTGGTTACATCCACATAGGACTCAGGATACCATCTGGTACAGTCATTATGAAGATTAATGAAGAGGCTGTCTACCATGGCTCATTTGGGAAATTCCAAAAAGTAAAATAGGACTGATCATCCTACAGCAGTTAAATAATCAGACTATAATATATTCGGAGAATTTATAAACTGTAAGCAATTTCAGTTCAGTAGAGTTTCTTTTCTTAAAATCATTCTTTTAGTGTAAATGAGAACTACAAAACTATGGATTTTGTATGATTGCACTCATATGAGGTACTTAGAATAGTCAAATTCGTAGAGACAAAAAGTAGAATGGTGGTTACTAGGGACTGAGGGGAAGGGGAAATGGGAAGATGTTTAATGGCTACAGAGTTTCCATTTTGCAAGCTGAAAAGAGTTCTGGAGATTGTCTACACAGCAACGTGAAACAATCAGAACTTAGCACTACTGAATTATGCATCTAAAATGATTAAGATATTAATTTTATGTTACAAATTGATTTTTCCACTTTTTTTTTTTTTTTGGTGGAAGGAGTGGAGTGAAGGGAGTGGAGGGAGTGAACATTCTCCACACGTTTGAACATCCTCATTAGCTCCAAGTTGACAAACCCAGAGAAGTGCTCTGATTGGCCTGGCCTTGGACTGGTCCATGCCTGGACTAATGAAAGGTGAATAGGATGGGGCTATCATTATTTTCCCAGGATGTAGGAGAGAAGAAAGAGCAGATACCCATTCCCGATCCAATTTAACTCTAGCCAGGAGTCTGGAGTCTGCAATTGCCAGCTCCCATTCAAACCACATTGCTGGTGTGGACAGAGAAGCATGTTTCATGCAAAAATCAGTTCTAAATGGACTAGCGTGTTAAATGTAAGACCAGGAACTACTAGAAGAAACTACTAGAAGAAATTCTTCATGATATTGAACTGAGCGAGGCTTTTTTAAAAAATAAAACCTCAAAAGCACAGGCAACAAAAACAGACAAATGAGATTACCTCAAGCTAAAAAGCTTCTGCACAGCAAAGAAAACCATAAAATGAAGAGACAACCTACAGATTGGGAGAAAGAACTTGCAAATTATACATCTGACAAGGGGTTCATATCCAGAATATATAAGGAACTCAAAGCAAAAATCCCCAAATAATGTGATTTTTAAAATGGAAAAAAGACCTGAATAGACATTTCTCCAAAGAAGACACACAAATGGCCAACAGGTATATGAAAAAATGCTCAACATCACTAATCATCAGAGAAGTGCAAATCAAAACCATGATGAAATATCACTTCATCCCAGTTAAATGGCTGTTATAAAAAAGACAAAAAATAGCAAACGCTGGCGAGGATGCAGAGAAAAGGGAATGCTTATACACTGTTGGTCGGAATGTAGATTAGTATGGCCGTTATGGAAAAAAGTATGGAAGTTCCTCAAAAAATTAAAAATAGAACTACCATATGATCCAGCAATCCTATTACTGGGAATTTATCCAAAGGAAAGGAAATCAGTGCAATGAAGAGACATCTGCACCCCCATGTTTATTGCAGAACTATTCACAATGACCATGATATGGAATCAACCTGGGTGTACATCAAGAGATGAATGGATAAAATAAATGTGCTAGATATACACAATGGAATACTATTCAGCCACAAAACAGAAGGAAATCCTGTCATTTGCAGCAATATAAATTAACCCAGAGGACATTATGTTAACTGAAATAAGCCAGGCACAAAAACACAGACACTGCATGATCTCACTCATATGTGGAATCTTAAATAGTTGATTTAATAGAAGTAGAGAGTAGAATAGTGCTTACCAGAGGCTGGAGAGAGTAGAGAGAAGGAGGGGTACCAGAAGAGGTTGGTCAATGGGTACAAAATTACAGTTAGACAGGAAGAATAAGTTCTGGTGTTCTATTACACAGTAGGGTGACTACAGCAAAAAACAATGTAGTGTATATTTCAAGATAGCTAAAAGATAATATTTTGAATGTTGTCATCGCAAAGAAATGATAAATGTTGAAAGTGATGGATATGGCAATTAGCCTGATTTGATCATTGTGCAAATGTATACATGCACAGAAACATCAAATGATACCCCATAAATATATACAATTATGCGTCAATTATAAATAAACCATTAATTTTCAAGAAAGAGGAGGGAGAAAGAGGTTCAGGGCAGACAAAACAATGACTTAATCATACAATACCAAACCATAGATATAATCTAGTCGTTTTCTGTCCTCCTTGCCTCCTATATCACTGTCACCAAGTTGAACTGAGCTGGCTACATACACACAGGGGTTGGGATACCATCTGGTACCGTCCTGAAGATTACCGAAGAGTTGTAGTCTTCTGCAAAGGGAAACATATGATTTATAAAAACAGCCTGTATTGAATAAGAGCCTGCATTGCATAACCTGGGAAGAGGCTGCAGTTGACTCAGTTAGCTTTATTCATTGCCTTATCAATTAAGGCATTAGACATTAGGATGCCATGAACAGAGCCACACCACACGAGCTTTGGAAACTGAGTTCACAGCCCAGCTCCACCACCTTGTAGGCCATTTCACTCCTGGGCACCTCCAAGTGCCTGAGAAAATTTTAACCCAGGTGGCAAAGTAGAGCCCCTGTATTAGGCAGGCTTTGGAGGACCAAAGACGATTTATTGGGGTTTAATGTGAAGGCTTATCATGAAGCCTTATGAAGCTTAACATAAAGGCTTATCATGAAGCTTTATGAAGCTTATCATGAAGGCTTATCAGGTGATTTATTAGGGGTTTATCATGAAGGCATCTGCAGCAGAAAGATCAGATACACCCAGCCAGGTCCTGCCTACCAGACTGCACAGAAACAGCCACAGCTGGGCCTGATGGTGACCCATGTAGTAGTAAGAGTGCAGCCCGGCTCTGAGAGCAGAATATTTTGCCTCCCTCTTCCCTCTCGCTGCCCTTGTTTGGGTCAGTCCTCACCCCTTTCCCATCCAACCTCCTTCTCCACTCTGCACCTTTCTCTACTTCATTGCTTCTGTTTATTCATGGCAATCTGTGCCTGATGGGCTCCTGCCATGCATCTTTCTGTCCTCTGCTTTTGCCGCTAACCCTGTCTCCCCTTGTATTTTTGAGTTAAAATTCTCTGCAGAGAATCTGATATGCCCAGCTAATCACCATCAACCCTGATTGGGTGGAACGTTTTCAGTGGGGCCTTTCACAGCCTGCTGATCCTCCAGGGGTGGGGTGATCTGGAGTTGGCTCTCATCCCTGGTTGGGGCATCAGTGGTCCAGGAGTGGAGTTTCATAGTGTGGAAAGTGACTGATCCCTCTGCACAGGACTAGGGCAGAGCTGTTTTCAAGGAGAGGAGCACCAAGATTATGACAGGTACCATCTTGACCTAGCTCAATGCCCACCTGTACAGTAGGCATTCAGCATGTGTTTCCTCTTATCTTTTTTATTTTATTTTATTTTGTTTATTTTTGAGGTGCATTTTCGCACCTGTTGCCCAGGCTGGAGTACCGTGGCACAGTCTCAGTTCACCACAACCTCCGCCCCCAGATTCAAGCAATTCTCCTGCCTTAGCCTTCTGAGTAGATAGGATTATGAATTTCCTTTTCCTAATAGGCCTGGGAGCGCTACCGGAGATCGGGGCTTATTTCATCCCTTATCTACAACTGTAAAAGACAGACATTCCCAGAGCGGCCATTTCAGAGACCTACCCCCTAGGGACGCATTCTCTTTCTCAGGGCTGTTCCTTGCTGAGAAAAAGAATTCAGCGATATTTCTCCTATTTGCTTTTGAAAGAAGAGAAATATGGCTCTGTTCCACTCAGCTCTCAGGCAGCCAGACCTAATGGTTATCTCCCTTGTTCCCTGAACACTGCTGTTATCCTGTTCTTTTCTCAAGGTGCCCAGATTTCATATTGTTTAAACAATTTGTGCAGTTAATGCAATCATCACAGGGTCCTGAGGCAACATACATCCTCAGCTTATGAAGACGACAGGATTAGGAGATTAAAGTAAAGACAGGCATAGGAAATGACAAGAGTATTGATTGGGGAAGTGATAAATGTCCATGAAATCTTCACAATTTATGTTCAGAGATTGCAGTAAGGACAGGCGTAAGAAATTATAAAAGTATTAATTTGGGGAACTAATAAATATTCATGAAATCTTCAAAATTTACATTCTTCTGCCATGGCTTCAGCCAGTCCCTCTGTTCGGGGTCTCTGACTTCCCGCAACAATAGCCGTCATTCTACTCTCTACCTCCATGAGATGAACTTTTTTAGCACTCACATATGAGTGAGAACATGCAATATCTGTCTTTCTGTGCCTGGCTTATTTCACTTAGCTTAACAACCTCCAGTTTCATCCATGCTGCTGCAAATGGCTGAACAGTATTTCAGTGTGTGTGTGTGTGTGTGTGTGTGTGTGTGTGTGTGTGTGTGTGTGTGCATGTATCACATTTTGTCTATCCATTCATCCACTGATGAACTCTGAGGTTGATTCCATATCTTGGCTATTGTGAATAGTGCTGCAATAAACATGAGGGTGCAGGTATCCCTTTGATATACTGATTTCCTTTCCTTTGGGTAAGTGCCCAGTAGTGGGATTGCTGGATTTTATGGTAGTTCGATTTTTTGTTTCTTAAGAAGTTTTCAGTGTCTTCTGTAATGGCTGTACTAATTTACATTCCTATGAACAGTGTATAAGAGTTCCCTTTTCTCTGCATTCTCACCAGCATTTGCTATTTTTCGTCTTCTTGGTAATAGCCATTCTAACTGGGGTGAGCTGTTTTCTCATCGTGGTTTTGATATGCATTTCTCTGATTATTAGTGATGTTGAGCATTTTTGCATAGATATGTTGGCCATTCATATGTCTTCTTTTGAGAAATGTCTATTCCATATGTCTTTGTCCAATTTTTAATGGGATTATTTTGTTTTGTTTTTGTTTTTATTGTTGATTGTTTGAGTTCCTTCTATATTCTGGATATTAGTTCCTTGTTGGATGAATATTTTGCAAACATTTTCTCCCATTCTACAGGTTGTCTCTTCACTCTGTTGATTGTTTTCTTTGCTGTGCAGAAGGTTTTTAGTTTAATATAGTCCTATTTGTCTATTTTTGGTTTTGTTGCCTGTGCTTTTGAAGTCTTTGCCATAAAACCTTTGTCTAGGCTCTAGACCAATGTTCTAACGCATTTTCTCTATGTTTTCTTCTTGTAGTTTTATAGTTTTGAGTCTTATGTTTAAGTTTTTAATCCCTTCTTAGTTAATTTTTATATCTAGTGAGAGACAGGGATCTAGTTTCATTCTTGTGCATATAGATATCCAGTTTTCCCAGCATTTCCCATTTATTAAAGAGACTGTGCTTTCCCCAGTGTATGTTTTTGACACCTTTGTTGAAAATCAGTTGTCTGTAAATAGGTGGGTTTATTTCTGGGTATTCTATTGTGTTCCTTTGGCCTATGTGTCTGCTTTTATTCCAATATTAGGCTGTTTTGTTTACTATAGCTTTGTGCTATATTTTGAAGTCAGGTAGTGTGATGCCTCCAGCTTTGTTCTTTTTACTCAGGATTGCTTTGAATATTCAAGGTCAAGTTCTTTTGTGGTTCCAGAAAAATTTACAATTTTCTTTCTATATCTGTGAAGAATGTTATTGGTATTTTATAGAGATTGCATTGAATCTATAGATTGCTTTGTGTAGTATAGTTATTTTAATAATATAAATTCTTCTTATTCATGGGCACGTGATGTCTTTCCATTTGTTTGTGTTCTCTTCAATTTCTTTCATCAGTGTTTTGTAGTTGTCATTGTGGGGGTCTTTCACCTCCTTGGTTAAATTTATTCCTAGGTATTTTATTTACTTTTTTGTAGCTATTGTAGATGGGGGATTGCTTCTCAATTTCTTTTTCAGCTAGTTCATTATTGGTGTTTAGAAATGCTGATTTTTTTTTTTTTTTTTTTGAGATGGAATCTCACTCTGTCACCCAGTCTGGAGTGCAATGACACAATCTTGGCTCACTGCAACCTCCACCTCCTGGGTTCAAGTAATTCTTCCACCTCAGCCTCCTGAGTAGCTGGGATTATAGGCACCCACCATCATGCCTGGCTAAGTTTTGTATTTTTGTAGAGACAGAATTTCATCACGTTGGCCAGGCTGGTCTTGAACTCCTGACTTCAGGTGATCCACCCACCTTGGCCTCCCAAAGTGCTGGGATTACAGGCGTGAGCCACCATGCCCAGCCAGAAATGCTACTGATTGTTATAAGTTGATTTTGTATCCTGCAACTTTACTAAATTTGTTTATCAATTCTGAGTTTTTTGATGGGTTTTTCTATATATAAGAGTACTTTCTGCAAAGAAGGACATTTTGACTTCCTTTTTTCCAAATGGATGCACTTCATTCCTTTCTCTTGTCTGATTGCTCTGGCAAGGACTTCCAGTGCCATGTTGAATAATGTGGTGGAACTGGGCATCCTTGTCTTGTTCCAGTTCACAGAGAAAGGCTGTCAGCTTTTCTCCTTTCAGTAGGATGTTAGGTATGGGTTTATCATATGTGGCCTTCATTATGTTGAAGTATGTTTCTTTTATGCCTAATTTGTTAAGAGTTTTCATCATGAGGGAATGTTGAATTTTATCAAATGTGTTCTCTGCATCTAGTGAGATGATCATATGGTTTTTGTCCTTCGTTCTGTTGACATGATATATCATATTTATTGATTAGCACATGTTAAACCATTCTTGCATCCCTGAATAAATATGACTTGATCACTGTACTATCTTTTTGATGTGCTGTTGGACTCAGTTTGCTAGTATTTTGTTGAGGATTTTTGCATCTATATTCATCAGAGATAGTGGCTTGTAGTTTTCTTATTTTGTTGTGTTCCTATCTGGTTTTGATATCAGGGTAATGCTGGCCTCATAGAATGAGTCAGGAATAATTTCCTCCCATTCAATTTTTAAAAATTGTTTGAAAAGTATTAGTATTAGTTCTCTATAAGTTTGGTAGTATTCAGCAGTAGAGCAATCTTGTCCTGTGCTTTGCTTTGTTTAGGAGACTTTTCATTATTGATTAGATCTCATTTCTCATTATTGGTCTGTTCGGGTTTTCTACTTCTTCCTTATTCAATCTTGGTAAGTTGTATGTGTCCAGGAATTTATCCACTTCCTCCCAAAACAATTTGCTTTTCCAATTCGTTAGCATATAGTTGTTCATAATAGTCTCTAATGATCTTTCTTATTTCTGTGGTAATCCGTTGCAATGTCTCCTTTTTCATTCCTGATTTTGTTTCTTTGGGTCTTCTTTCTTATTTTTCTTGATTAGTCTAGCTAGCAGTTTATCCATTTTGTTTATCCTTTCAAAAAACCAGCTTTACATTTCATTGGTTGATTGTATTGCTTGATATTGTATTGCTTGATATTGTCTTGATATTGTTTAGTTCTGCTCTGTTCTTCATTATTTCTTTCCTTCTTCTAATTTTGGATTTGGTTTGTTTTTGTTTTTCCACTTCCTTGAGGTGCATCCTTAGATTGCTTATTTGAAATATTTCTACTTTTGTTGATGTAGGCATTTATTACTATAAACTTCCCTCTTAGCACTGTTTTTCTGTATCCCATAGGTATGTTGTGTTTCCATTTTCATTTATTTCAATTTTTTTTTCTTCTTAATTTCTTCATTAACCCAGTGGTCATTCAGGAGCATGTTGTTTAATTTCCATGTATTTGTGCAGTTTCCAGAGTTCCTCTTGGTGTTGATTTCTAGTTTTATTCCAAGTGTGGTCTGAGTAGATACATGACAAGATTTTGATTTTTAAAAGTTTGTTAAGGCCAGGCGCTGTGGCTCACACCTGTAATCCCAGCACTTTGGGAAGCTGAGGCAGGTGGATCATTGAGGTCAGGAGTTAGAAACCAGCCTGGCCAACATGGTGAAACCCCATCTCTACTAAAAAATATAAAAATTAGCCAGAAATCACTTGAACCCTGGAGGAGGAGGTTGCAGTGAGCCAAGATCATGCCACTGTACTCCAGCCTGGGCGACAGAACAAGATTCCATCTCAGAAAAACAAAACAAAACAAAAAACACAATATTTCCTTGTTGATTTTTTTTTCTAGATGATATGTCCAACACGGGAGTGGGGTTGAAGTTCCCAGCTACTATTGTATTAGAGTCTATCTCTCCTTTTATTTTATTTTATTTCAGTTTATTTAGTTTATTTTTTAGTAGAGATGGGGTTTCACTATGTAGGCCAGGCTGGTCTCAAACTCCTCAGCCTCCTCAAGTGATTCGCCCACCTCACCTCAGCCTCCCAAAGTGCTGGGATCCCAGGCGAGAGCCACTGTGCCCGGCTTCTCTCTCCCTTTAGATCGAATAACATTTGCTTTGTATATCTGGCTGCTCCAGGGTTAGGTGCATATATATTTAGAATTGTTATATCCTCTTGTTAAATTGATCTCTTTGTCATTATATAATAATGTTCTTTGTCTCTTTTTACAATTTTTTTAATTTTTAAATTTTATTTTTAAAATTTCAATAGTTTTTGGTGGAACAGGTGGTGTTTGGTTACATGAAAAAGTTCTTTAGTGGTGATTTCTGAGATTTTGTTGCACCCGTCACCTGAGCAGTGTACACTGTACCCAATATGTAGTCTTTTATCTCTCACCCTCCTCCCACTCTCCCCCCTGGGTCCCCAAAGTCCATTATATCATTGTTAGGCCTTTGCATCCTCATAGCTTAGCTCCCACTAGTTGTTCCTTTTTATGGCTGAGTAGTATTCCGTGGTATATATAAACCACATTTTCTTTATCCACTTGTTGGTTGATGGGCATTTACGCTGGTTCCATATTTTTGCAATTGTGCCACCATAAACATGTGTGTGCAAGTGTCTTTTTCATAAAATGACTTATTTTCCTCTTGGTAGATACCTGGTAGTGGGATTGCTGGATCAAATGGTAGTTCTACTTTTAGTTCTTTAAAGAATCTCCATACTGCTTTCCATAGTGGTTGTACTAGTTTACATTTCTACCAGGAGTGTAAAAGTGTTCCCTTTTCACCACATCCACAAACATCTATTTTTTATATATATTTTAATTATGGCCATTCTTGCAGGAGTCAGGCGGTATCTCATTGTGATTTTGATTTGCATTTCACTGATAATTAGTGATGTTGAGTATTTTTTCATATGTTTGTTGTCCATTTGTATATCTTCTTCTGAGAATTGTCTATTCACTTCCTTTGCTCACTTTTTGATGGGATTATTTGTTCTTTTCTTGCTGATTTGTTTGAGTTCCTTGTAGATCCTGGACAATATCCAGGATCTTGATTTGCCTTTTTGAGGCTATTTCCTGGATATTGTTGGATGCATAGTTTGTGGATATTTTCTCCCACTCTGTAAGTTGTCTGTTTACTCTGCTGATTATTTCTTTTGCTGTGCAGGAGCTTTTTAGTTTAATTAGGTTCCATCTATTTATCTTTGTTTTGTTGCATTTGTTTTTTGTTTCTTGATCATGAACTCTTTGCCTAAGCCAATGTCCAGAAGAATTTCTCCAATGTTATCTTCTAGAATTTTTATGGTTTCAGGTCTAAGATTTAAGTCTTTGATCCATCTTGAGTGGATTTTTGTATGAGGTAAGAGATGAGGATTCAGCTTCATTCTTCTACATGTGGCTTGCCAATTAGCCCAGCACAATTTGTTGAATAGGGTGTCCTTTCCCCACTTTATGTTTTTGTTTGCTTTGTCAAAGATCAGTTGGCTGTAAGTATTTGGCATTATTTCTGGGTTCTCTATTATATTCTGTTGGTCTACATGCCTATTTTTATACATGCTGTTTTGGTGACTATAGCCTTGTAGTATAGTTTGAAGCTGGGTAATGTGATGCCTCCAGATTTGTTCCTTTTGCTTAGTCTTGCTTTATCTATGCAGGCTCTTTTTTGGTTCCATATGAATTTTAGGATTTTTTTTTCTAGTTCTGTAAAGAATGATGATGGTATTTTGATGGGAATTGCACTGAATTTGTAGATTGCTTTTGGCAGTAAGGTCATTTTCACAATATTGATTCTACTCATCCATGAGCATTGGATGTGTTTCCATTTGTTTGTGTTGTTTATGATTTCTTTCAGCAGTGTTTTATTGTTTTCCTTGTATAGATTTTTCACCCCCTTGGTTAGGTATATTCCTAAGTATTTTAATTTTTTGCAGCTATTGTAAAAGGGGTTGAGTTCTTGATTTGATTCTCAGCTTGGTCATTGTTGGTGGATACCAGTGCTACTGATTTTTGTACATTGATTTTGTACCCTGAAACTTTACTGAATTCATTTATCAGATCTAGAAGCTTTTTGGATGAGCCTTTAGGATTTTCTAGGTATACAATCATTTTATCAGTGAACGGTAACAGTTTGACTTGCTCTTTACCAATTCGGATGCCCTTTATTTCTTTCTCCTGTCTAATTGGTTTGGCTCTTTTTGCAGTTATTGACTTAAAGTCTGTTTATCTGAGGTAAGTATAGATACTCTTACTTGCTTTTGGTTTCTGTCTTTGAGGAATATCTTTTCCCATCCTTTCACTTTCAGTCTATATGTGTCTATTTGGGTGAAGTCACTTTCAATCTATATGTGTCTATTTGGGTGAAGTCACTTTCAATCTATATGTGTCTATATGGGTAAAGTGAGTTTCTTGTCAGCAGCATAGACTTAGGTCATACTTTTTTTAATCCATTCAGCAGTCTGTATCTTTTAAGTGGGGTATTTAACCCATTTATATTCAAGGTTATTACTGATAGATGAGAACTTATGCCTGTCATTTTGTTAATTGTTTTCTGGTTGTTTTATATATCCTTTGTTTCTTTCTTCTTCTGTTATTGTTTATGATTGTGATTTTGTAATTTTCTGTAGTGGTAACATTTGACTCTTTTCTCTTTCTCATTTGTATATCTGCTCTACCTGTGAGTTTTACATGTTCATGTGTTTTTATGGTGGTAGATATTGTCCTTCACTTCCAGATATAAGACTCCCTTAAACATTTCTTGTAGGACTGGTCTAGTGATAATAAATTCCCTCAATGTTTGCTTCTCTGGGAAAAACAGCTTTGCTTGCCACAGTAGTCTTGGTTGACAGATGTGTTGTTGTTTTCCTTTAGCACTTTGATAGCTTTCTATAGGTTGGGAAGTTCTCTGTTATTATTCCTTTGAATAAACTTTCTATGCCATCTCTTTCTCAACCTCTTTTTAAGGCCAATAACCCTTAGATTTACCCTTTTGAGGCTATATTCTAGATTCTGTAGGTGTGCTTCACTGTTTTTTATTCTTTTTTCTTTATCTCCTCTGGCTGTATTTTCAAATAACCTATCTTCAAGCTCAATAATTCTTCCTTCTGCTTGATTAATTCTGCTATTGAAAGAGTCTGATGAATTCTTCAGTATGCCAATTGTGTTGTTCAGCTCAATAATTTCTGCTTAATTCTTTTTAATTATTTCAATCTCTTTGGTAAATTTATCTGATAGAATTCTGAGTTTCTTCTCTGTGTTATCTTTAATTTCGTTGAGTTTCCTCAAAATAGCTATTTTGATTTCTCTGTCGGAAAGGTCACTTTTCTCTCTTTCTCCAGAATTGGTCTCTGGTGGCTTATTTAGTTCATTTGGTGAGGTCATGTTTTCCTGGATCATCTTGATAGTTGTAGATGTGTGTCTGTGTCTGAGCATTGAAAAGTTAGGTATTTATTATAGTCTTCACAGTTTGGGCTTGTTCATACCCATCCTTCTTGAGAGGGCTTTCCATATGTTTAAAAGGTCTTGGATGTTGTGATCTAAGCTGGATCTGCTTTAGGGGGCACCCAAAGCCCAGTAACACTGTGGTTCTTGCAGATTTGTGGAGGCACTGCCTTGATGGTCTTGGACAAGATCTACGAGAATTCTCTGGATTACCAAACAGAGATTCTTATTCTCTTCCCTTACTTTCTCCCAAACAGAGTCTCTCTCTCTCTTCTTAGCCACCTAGAGCTGGAGGTGGAGTGACACAAGCACCTCCATGGCCACCACCACTGTGACTGCGCTGGGTCAGCCCTAAAGCCAGCACAGCACTGGGTCTTGCCCAAGGAAATACTCCCTGGCTACTGTTTATGTTTGCTCAAGGCTCTGGGGCTCTAAAATCAGCAGGTGGCAAAGCCAGTCCTATGATCCTCCCTTCAGGGCAATGAGTTCCCCCAGGCCCCAGGTGGATCAAGAGGTGCTGTCCAGGAACCAGGGACTAGAGTCAAAAACCTTAGAAGTCTACCTGGTGTTCTACCGCACTGCAGCTGAGCTGGCACTCAAACTACAAGACATAGTCCTTCCTACTCTTCTCCCCCCTTTCCAAAAGCAGAGAAGCCTCATCCCATGGCCACCACTACCACAGGCCCATGAGGGAGTACTGCCAGACTACTGCTGATGTTCCCTTAAGGCCCAAGCACTCTTCAGTCAGCTTGTGGTGAATGCTGCCTAGGCTGGGACTCACCCTTCAGGGCAGTGGGCTTCTCTCTGGCCCAGTAAAGGTCCAGAAATGTCATCCAAGAGCCTAGTCCTGGAATCAGGGACTCCAAGAACCTGCTTGGTGCTCCACCCCAATGTGGCTGAGCTGGTACTTAAAGTGCAAGACAAAGTCCCCTTTACTTTTTCCTCTGCTTTTCTCAAGCAGAAGTATTGCCCCATAGCCACCATGGGAATGTGCTGAGTCTCACTTGAAGCCAGTAAGTCTCAAAGTCTTACCCAAGGCCCTTGACATAGTATGTGGCTATCACGGTGGTTACTCAAGGCCCAAGGGCTCTTCAGTTAGCAGGTGATGAATGCTGCCATGACTGGGTCCTTCCCTTCAAGACAGTAGGTTCCCCTTTGGCCCAGGGTATGTCTAGAAATATCATCTGGAAGCTAGGCCCTGGAACTGGGGCCTCACAACTCTGGTGCCCTATCCTCTCATGGCTGAGCTGGTATCCAAGATAGATGCAAGACAAAATCCTCCCCGCTCTTCCCTCTCCTCTCCTCAGGCAGAAGGGAGGATCTCTTTTGGAGAGCTGTGTAGCTTGGGGCTAGGGGAAAGGTGGTGCCAGCACCCCCTTAGCCGCCCCAGCTGGTGTGTCAATAGGTTGTGTGCCCCCCTCCTGCACCCAGTCTACTGGCTGTGGGCCAAGTTTAGCACTAGAACTCACCTAAAAGTTGCAGTTCTTGTGGCCTAGACTGCCTTTCAACTTTATTTAGAGCTCTTGAGTACTTTAGCCCACAGTGGTGGGGTTTGTAGGAACTCAAGTTCTGACCACTGGGATCAGCTATTCCCTTCTGGCTAGGGCTGGTTTAAATGCTCCCTCCCTGGGTGGGCATCAGCTGAGTTTGGTCTGGCTTTCCTTTCTGCCATAACAGGACAGCACTGAGTTTAGTGCCTTACAATTGCTGTGCTGTCCCTTCCCCAGCACATAGTAACACTGACCACACCACATCGCTGCTACTACCAGGAGTTAAGGAGAGGTGGTGTCAGAGATTTAAGACTGTTTTTTTTTCTACCTCTTCAGTGCCTCGTTCAGTGATACAAAGTTAAAATCAGGTACCATGAGCACTCATCTGATTTTGGTTCTTATGAAGGTTTTTTTTTGTTTCTTGTATATAGGTAGTTGTTAAATTGATGTCCTTGTGGGAAGGACAATCAGTGGAGCCTTCTATTTCACCACCTTGCTCCATCTCTGCCTCTCTTAGCACTTTGAATATATCATTCCAGTCTCTCCTGGCCTGTAAGGTTTCTGCTGAGAAATCAACTGTTAGTGTGATAGGAATTTCCTTTATATGTGATGTGATGCTTTTGCTGTTTTTTGAAATCTCGTTTTGTCTTTGACGTTTGACAGTTTGACAATAATATGTCTTGGAGAAACCCTTTTTGGGTTGAATCTATTTGGTGATCTTCAAGCTTCCTATATCTAGATGTCTATATGTCTTGCAAGACTTGGGGAGTTTTCAGCTTTTATTTAGTTAAATAGGCTTTCTATGACTTTGCCTATCTTTTCTTCTTGTGGAATTCCTAAAAATTAAATATTTGGTCACATTATGTTGTGCCATATATCATGTAGGCTTTTTTTTGTTGTTTTTTATTCTATCTTATTTATTTCTTTCTTTTTGTCTGGTTGGGTTATTTCAAAAGGCCTGTCTTTGAAATCAGAAATTCTTATGTTTGATCTTGTCAATTGTTGAAGTTTTTCAATTGTATTTTTTATATTATTCAATAAATTCTTCAGCCCAGCATTTCTGTTTTCTCTTTTTTAAATTACATCTATCTCTTTTTTGAATTTCTAATTCAGATCATAAATTGTTTTTCTGATTTCTTTGCATTGTTTATCTGTGTTCTCTCATATCTCACTGAGTTTCTTTAATATCATTATCTTGAATTCTTTTTCAGGCACTTCATAAACTTCCTTTTTTGAGGGATCCACTACTGGAGAGTTATTGCTTTCCTTTGCAGTGGTCATGTTTTCTTGCCTTTTCATGTTTCTTATGTCCTTATGTTGATGTCTATGCATCTGGTGTAATAGCTGTTTCATCCAATTTTATGAATTGGCTGTCATACGAAGACTTTTTCATATAGATTTAACTATAGTGTTGGTTGGGTAGAGTGCTTTGGCTGTGATTCTGGATGGACACAGTGGTATAGTTGCCATGTGATTTTGTAAACTATAATCAGCATCAGTGATATCTGTGAGTTCTTCAGTGGCTTAGACCATGGTTGTTAGTAGAGGCTGTGGTGAGGCTTTGCTGGGAATAGAAACAGCCAGCAGGCCAGTTCTCAGGTGCCAGTTGTTGTGGTGGTGGGTAAGGGTGGGCCTCTCCTCAGGCCCCTACATGGCATGCACAGATACCAGTGGAGTGGGCAGGGTGGGTCGATGCACAAGCTCCCAGACAATATGTGTGGATGCCAGTGGCAGGTGGAACATAACTGTCTTCAGGTCCCCTGATGGTGTGTGCATATGCCGGTAGTGGTGGGTGGAGCAGATCTATCTCCAGGCCTCAGACAATGCACACTAGTACCAGCAGCAACAGGTGGGTTGGGCTTCTCCTCAGGACCCTGGATGCTGCACATCAGCAGTGGCAGGTGGCAGGGGTCAATCCCTGCATGGGTGCTGGTGGCAGGAGGGGCATGCTGTCTTTAGGTCTCCCCAGTGATGCACAGGGGCACTGGTGGCATCCAATGGACAATGTGCACAGGCACCCAGTGGTGAGCAGGTGGGTGGATTCCACATACACTTTTTATTTTATTTTTTTCTTGAGACAGAGTGTTCTTGTGTTGCCCAGGCTGGAGTGCAGTGGCACAATCTCGGCTCACTGCAAACTCCGCCTCCCAGGTTCAAGCGATTCTTTTGCCTCAGCCTCCCGAGTAGCTGGTATACAGGCACACACCACCACACCTGGGTAATTTTATGTTTTTGGTAGAGACAGGGTTTCACCATATTGGCCAGGCTGGTCCTGCAACTCCTGAGCTCAAGTGATCTGCCTGCCTCAGCCTCCCAAAGTGCTGGGATTACAGGCATGAGCCACCACGCTCAGCCCACATGCACTTTTTGGAAAACAAAAATGGAATTTTTATATACATCTTTGTCTTCAACTTGTGTTTTTGTTGTTGGTTTTTTGTTTGTTTGTTCGTTTTTTTAGTTGGAGTCTCCCTCTACTGCCCAGGCTGGAGTGCAGTGGCGCAATCTCAGCTCACTGCAACCTCTGCCTCCTGGGTTCAAGCAATTCTCCTGCCTCAGCCTCCTGAGCAGCTGGGACTACAGGTGCAAGCCACCACAACTGGCTAGTTTTTTTGTATTTTTAGTAGAGATGGGGTTTCACCATATTGGCCAGGCTGGTCTGAAACTCCTGACCTCGTGATCCGCCCGCCTCAGCCTCCCAAAGTGCTAGGATTACAGGCATGAGCCACCACACCCAGCCAACTTGTGTTTTTTACTTAAGAGTATACCAATCACTTTAGCTTTTCAGGCCAGTGTATATAAATTTACCTTGTTCTTTAAATTAATGCACAACTGGGAAAAAGGATTTAGAGAGGCAGTGTCTAGGACTAAGAATAGGACCTCTTTTGATGTTTTTCCAGATATATAAGTGAAAATTGAAAGTGTTTTAAATTACCTTTGGTCATTGGGGTATAGTTCTTTGAATACCACATCAAGTTCAGATGGGCATTGGGCACCCTAAGACTTATTCAGGTTACATTAGAAAGATCCCCAAGGCAGAAGGGTGGAGGATAGATTCATGGAAATAAGACAGATGGTGAGTTCAATTAAGAGACTCTTTATGGAGATAGCTCAATGTTTCAGGTGAAACATGATCAATACTCAGAAAGGAGATTATGGAGTCCCCAGATGTTTAGGAATTAGAAGCAACAAGACATGGTGACTGGTTGGATGTGGAGGACAAAGTAGAAAACATCTAAAGGGACTTTTAGGTTTTATTGTGGGTAATAGGGAGATGGCACCATTCATGGACATAAGAATAAAGGAAGATAATAAATTCACTTCTGGGACTTGGTAGAGTTTAAGTGGCCTTAGCCATCCATATAGGGGTGATTGGAATGTTGGTGTGAATTCAGGAGGCATCAACCTGGGAGTCACCACCACGTAGGTCATATTGGAAGCCATGACAGCTGATGAGATCATCTAGGGATGTGTGTAGACAAGAAAGAGAAAGGGGAGTAAGGATACTATATCCTCACCAAAAGAGAAGAAAAAATGTGACCAGCAAGAGAGACCAAAAACTAGCAAAAGGTAAGAGAAGTACCAAGGTGGAATGCCATAGTGGAATGCAAGAGGAGAGAAAATGTCAGGAAGAATAGAGAGCCAAATTGCATCAAATTCTGCAGAGAAACCAAGTCAGGTAAGATCTGAAAATGGTGTAGGAGGTCGTGGGTAAGTTCAGTGACATGGAGGGAGCAGAAGCCAGAATACAGTCTCAGGGGATGGAGAAGTGAGTGTGGAGCAAGAGGTGGACACAGCAAGGGCACACTATATGTTTGAGAAATTTAATTCAAGATGAAAAAGGAGAGGAGTTAAGCAATGGTTAAGGCCACACAGCGTCATAGGGATATTTTTGAACTCATACCATAGTTTTATATAGAGGTGAAAAAAACTCAGAACTCAGAGAGTCCTCTTCAGTTTTATAAAATCAAACTTGTCAAGTTAATGCACTTATTTAAGTGAGTCAGACCCCATTAGAGCATATGTCACTTGACTGTTATAGGTACACAGCCATGACTCAGAAATGCTGACACAAAGCCATGTGGTACAATATATTACTAAGCAGTGCTTAAGCATTGTCACACAGTGATTAGAAAGATTGCATTTTGGTATATGGCTGGAAGAACAGCTCAGAACTATATAAGTTACGTTTCTCTTTGTGGAAATTTTGGGAACTTGTATTTAATTACAAAATGCCTTGAGATTATAAATCCAATTAGTAGATACAGAAAACTTACAGCATGTCTTTCTTCATATCACAGCCTCTGTAAGAAAAATGTATTAATTTAATTCCATAGAACTTTTTTTTACTGGTTCAAGTCATTAATTCTTCTAAGCAGATACCAGTGTGATGTAGTGATGAAGAGCACAAGTAATGAACTTCAATAGACTTGTGTTTTGAATCCAAGGTCAACCACTTATGAGCTGTGAGATCTTGGGTAATGTCTTAGTCTATTTCGTGCTGCTGTAACAGAGTAACCAGAGACTGGGTAATTTATAAAGAACAGAAATTTATTTTCTCACAGTTCTGGAGGCTGGGAAGTCCAAGATCACGGTGCTGGTATCTGGTGAGGGCCTTCTTGCTGTGTCATCCCATGGCAGAAGGTGGAAGGGCAAAAGAGCACCCAGGCACACAGGAAGAGGACTGAACTTGCTTTTATAACAAACCCACTCTCCTGGGTTAATCCACAGATGAGGGCAGAGCCTTCATGACCTAATCTCTTCTTAAAGTTTCTTCCTCTTAACACTATTGCATTGAGGATTAAGCTTCCAAGACATGAACTTTGTAGGACACTTTCAAATCATAGCAGGTAAATTCCTAATTTGTAAAATGAGGAAAATAACAGTACCCACCACAGAGAGTTGTTATGCAGGTGAAAATGAGGTCATGCATATGCAGTGCTTGGCACAGTATATGACATCTAGTAGAGGCTCAGTGAGCATGAGATGAAATTCAATTCACTGGGGCCAACAGGGAGACCCTGCTAGGAAGTGAACCCCAGGCACAAAGGGCTAAAGGCAATAATAACTGTGGCTGAGCTTGGAGAGGAGAGGATGTGGGTGGAAACTGACAGAAAATGAGATAGTCAGAGCGGTAACAAGGTATATGGATCTTCTGTTGGGGGAAAAAAATCGTATAGCAAAGCTTCAAATAGTATTGTTATTTTATATATGCATCTATATATTATATATATTATATATATAATATATATTATATATTATATATAATATATATTATATATAATATATATTATATATATTATATATAATATATATAATATATATTATATATCTACACATACATATACACTGCGTGTTACCACCAGAGTCTTTTCTATGCTTTGCTAAACCTATGACAGGGATATTTCCTGAGCCACTGTATCTTTTTTTTTTTTGGAGATGGGGTCTCACCCTGTCACCCAGGCTGGAGTGCAGTCCTGCAATCTTGGCTCACTGCAACCTCCTCCTCCTGGGCTCAAGTGATTCTCCTGCTTCAGCCTCCTAAGTAGCTGGATTACAGGCACCCACTACCATGCCTGGCTAATTTTTGTATTTTTAGTAGAGACGGGGTTTCGCCATGTTGGCCAGGCTGGTCTAAAACTCCTGACCTCAGATGATCTGCCCCCCTCGGCCTCCCAAAGTGCTGGGATTACAGGTGTGAGCCACCACACTAACCTGTTTCTGTTTCTCCACTCCAGTGTCCATGTCAGCTGCAACTGTACTTTGTGTCAACCAGTATTCAAGGGAGGACTCTGATTGGTTCAGTTCATCCTTTCAAGCCAAGCCCATGAGTTGTGCTCTGCTTGGAACAGGGGTTTGCCCATCCAATCAGCTGTGTCCAGGGCTAGAGGGAAAGTGGAATTCCATGCTTCAGAACCTGCCCTTTCGTATAACAGGAGCTGAGACCATGAAATCTGCCACAGATGAGACCACACTGAGTAAGCAGCATCCCGAGTTATATCTATCTGTTGGAGGGATGGAGGAGAAAAGGCAGGCAGGTGTAAGACATGAGTGGCCAACTGTCCCAGTTTGCCTGGGACTAGGTTTAAATTTTTAATAGTAGTGAAACGTATATGTCATAACATTTATCATTCTAATGGCTTTCAAGCATGCTGGTCTGTGGTGTCATTGTGCAAACATCACCACCATCAATCTCTAGAACTTTTCATCTTTCCAAACTAAAACTGCACACATTATACACTAATTCCCCATTTCCCCTCTCCCCAGCCCCTGGCAACCATCTCCTCTCTGCCTCTATAAATCTGACTACTCTAAGTACCTCCTATAGGTGGAATCATATAGCATTTGTCCTTTTGTGACTGGCTTATTTCATGTAGCATAATGTCCTCGGGGTTCCTCTATGTTGTAGCATGTGTCAGAATTTCTTTCCTTTTGCAAGCTGAATAATATTCCACATTTTGTTTGCTCATTTATTCATCAATGGACCCTTGAGTTAGTTCTGCCTTTTAGGCTATTGTGGGTGGGAACGGCTCAATTTTAACACTAAAAGTCTTGTGTCCCAAGAAACTTCTCAGTCCTGAGCAAACTGGGACAGTTGGTCATCCCAGACATAGACCCATCTAGCATCCCCAAAACCAGGACACAGCACAAGCAGCCAAGGGCATTATCACCAGGGAAACTCCACCTGCACAGGGCATGATTTTGGTGTCCCAGGAAAGATGACTCTTCCCACACATAGACCCAGCTAGCATCCCCAAAACCAGGACACCAGCACAAGCAGCCAAGGGCATCATCACTAGGAAAACTCCACATGCACAGGGCATGATTTTGGTGTCCCAGGAAAGATGACTCTTCCCACACAGCCTCTGAGAATTAAGCAGGCTAAAGAGGGACGGTTATCAGAGATCTTTAATGGAGCAGCCAATTCTCAGTGACAGAATTCATTATCCAAATGGGACACTGAACATAGTACCCTCTCACACACACACATCCTCACAGTCCACAGGATTCAGTTTTGCCTAAGCCTGGCCTTATTCTTAAATACCAAGGTGCGTCAATGATCTAACTCCTACAAAGCTGGGAAGGTTTTCCATTCACAAGAGACCTTATAAAAATCATGCATTTTTCAGTAAATCAGAGATCTGTTTCTTCTCTCCTGTTTTTTTGTTTTTTGTTTTTTTGAGACAAGATCTCACTCTATTGCCCAGGCTGGAGTGCAGTGGCGTGATCACAGCTCACTGCAGCCTCAACTTCCCAGGCTCAAGCAATCCTTCCATCTTAGCCTCCCGAGTTTTTTGTACTACAGGTGTGCGCCACACACCCAGCTAATTTTTTAAAAATAGAGGTGGGGTTTCACCATGTTGCCCAGGCTGGTCTCGAATTCCTGGGCTCAAGTATTCACCCGCCTCCCCCTCCCAAAGTGCTCGGATTATAGGCATGAGCCACCGTGCCCAGTCCTCCTGTTTTTTGTGCACTATTTCTTAAATGCGCTAGCTGCCAAATGTACCAGTTTTCTATATATTTTTTTCACACTGCATTGCTTACAAGAAAACAGATTGCTCAGTTTCTGGCATTAAACACTTTTTTTTTTTTTTTTTTGGTATTAGCATCAGTACAATTGACAAGGCGTCTGTTTTTCATGGTCTGTAACGAGGTTTGTTGTGTGGTAAGAATGAGAACAGTAGGTTTTGGGGAGGTGTAATGTTCTATTTGCATTGCTTTTCCAACTGCTAGTGCTGACAGATTTGAGCATATTTCAGGTCTGAAATATTTTAGATCTTTCATGGCATTGGAGATGGGTGGAGGGAAAAAGTGTCTTTTTTCTAAAATACATGCTTAATCTGTTTAGCATGGAATCAAACTATACTTTCTGTACTTTAAGTCTCACATTTTAAATTTCAACTGCATTACATTGTCTTGCGTTTACCGAGATAGTGTGGGATGCAGGATTTTTTTAAGCGTATTTTTATAGACTCTTTAGTTAATTTTTCTATTTTCATTAAGTAAAAACCTTTATCTCCTAAAAAGAGGTTTCACCAACAAATATTAGGTGAACAGGATAAGCTGTAAGGAAGTTGAAAGAACTCAGTGATAGTGATGTGATATTGATCGTCATAAATAAAGCAAACAGGCAACCGGGCCTGTTTCTCAGGATCAGACAGCTATAAGTAGCTTCACTTCAAGGGATCAGAATTGTCAGGGGGCATTCCTGATTCCTGCTGAAGCGTGAGTCTGCTTTACCTACAGCACACCCTCCAGCTCAACACGTTAATGCATAAGAACACCTATGTGGCTGGGCTGATTAATGATTTAAAAATTTAAATTATGTGTAATGATATTTCAGAAATTAATGATTTAAAAATTTAAATTATGTGTAATGATATTTCAGAAGATAAAAGCTCCCCTGGAGCTCAATCATGGTGATTTATAGTGGAGTCACAGAGCCATCTATACATCCAGTAGCAGAATGTTGGGGAACCGTGCTTTGTCACTTCATGGGGTACAGTGACACCCCTTCCCACCCCAAACTTATTAATCAGGAGATTCAGGTGGCCTTCTGAGGTGGGTACATATTGCTGGCACTAGCCTGGGTTCTGTTCCCTCTCCTACTATTAAAGCCCTGATGTCCCCCACCGAAAGGGGCGTAGGATCACTGTGGTACATAAACTGATGGTTTGTAAGCTCTCATCTTTGCATTCATTACAAAAAATTATTTAAATTTCACATTTGCTTTACAGTTTTTTCGAGTTTTAAATGTAAAAACAATACATGCACAGGTTTTAAAAGTTAAACCATGCAAAAAAAAAATACAGTGGAAAGTAAGTCTCCCTCCTCCCTTGACCCTCAGGTTCTTAGTTCTCCTCCCTAGAGGAAGCCACTATTACCATTTTTATTAATAGATTTCTAGAAATAGTATATGCTAATACAAGCACAGTTATAAATATATAGCCCCCGTTTTTACAGAAGTAGTAGTATGCTACACACATTGTTCTGTACCTTGATTTTTTAAATTAAACTTTTAAAGGTATTTGTTGGTTCATATTGCAAATATAAGAAATACAGACACTTGGCCAGGTGCAGTGGCTCGCGCCTGTAATCCCAGTACTTTGGGAGGCCAAGGCAGGTGGATCACGAGGTCAGGAGATCAAGACCATCCTGGCTAACACGGTGAAACCGCATCTCTACTAAAAATACAAAAAATTAGCTGGGCGTGGCGGTGGGCATCTGTAGTCCCAGCTACTCGGGAGGCTGAGGCAGGAGAATGGCGTGAACCTGGGAGGCAGAGCTTGCAGTGAGCCGAGATTGTGCCACTGCACTCCAGCCTGGGCGACGGAGCGAGACTCCATCTCAAAAAAAAAAAAAAAAAGAAAAAAAAGAAATATAGACACTCGTAGACTTATGATGGGGTTACATCACAGTAGACCCATCATGAGTTGAAAATATAATAAGTCAGAAATGCATTTAATACACCTAACCTACTAAACATCATGGCTTAGCCTAGCCTACCTTAAACATGCTTAGAGCAGTTACATTAGCCTACATTTGGGCAAAATCATCTGGCAAGACAAGACCCTGTAGAATATTGGTTGGTTACCCTCATGGTGGCACAGCTGACTGGGAGCTGCGGCTCACTCCCCCTTGCCTAGCATCAAAAGAGAGTATCATACTGCATATCACTAGCCCGAGAAAGGATCAAGATTCAAAATTTGAAGTAGGTTTCTACTAAATAGGTATCACTTTCACAGCATGGTAAAGTTGGAAAAATAGTATCAAACCATTGTAACTCAGGGACTCACTGTAATATAGGGAGACCTGGGTACTCTTTATCCAGTTTCCCCCAATGGTAACATCTTGCAAAACTGTTGTACAATATCACAACCAGGATATTGACGTTGATATAATCCATTGACCTTATTCAGATTTCCCCACTTTTACTGGTACTCTTTTATATATGTACTTATCTTTATACAATTTTATCATATGCATAGGTTTGGGATCCACCACCACAGTCAAAGTTCAGAACAGTTCCATCCCAATAGGGATCTCTTATGTTTCCCTTTTATAACCATACCCAGCTTTTCCCTGTCCCTTCCCCCATCCTGAACCCCCTGGAAACCACCAATCTATTCTCCATTTCCGAAATTTTGTCTTTTCAGAAATGTTATATAAATTAAAATATGCACTGTATTATCTTTTGGTATTGGCTTTTTTTTCTCCCAACACAATTTCCTGGAGATTCATCCAAGTTGTTGCATAATAAATGCACAACTATTAGTCATGCAATAGCTTATTCCTTTTTATTGATGAATCATATTCCATGATATGAATGTACTACAGTTTGTTTAGCCATCAACCTGTTGAAGGACATCTAGGTTGTTTCCAGATTTGGATTATTATGAATAAAGTTTCCAGGAGCATTCATGTACAAGTTTTTGCATGAACATAAGTTCTCATTTCTCTGGGATTAATGCCCAAGAGTACAATTACTAGGTCATATAGTAATTGCATATTTAATTTTATAAGAAATTACCAATCTGTTTTCCAGAGTGATTGTACCATTTTATGTTCCCATCAGCAATCCAGTTTCTTTGCATCCTCACCAGCATTTGGCGTTGTCACTATTTCTCCTACAAATAGGAACAGTTTTATTTCTTCTCAAACTGTATGCTTTCTATTTCTTTTTCTTACTTATCACAGTGTTTTTTCTCACTTAATATATTACCTGGGGGTCATATCAGATCAGCAACTTAGATCAACCTCATGTTTTTAATGGCTTTGTAGTGTTCCATAGTAAAATCACCAAAATTTATTTTGCTAGTGTCCTATTGATAGGCCTTTAGTTGATTTCAATCTTTTGCTATTAGAAACAATGCTTCAATGAATATCCTTATACATATCTTTTCACACATGTGCAGGGTGTTACAGAAAAAAATTCTAGAAATAGAATTGCTGCATCAAAGAGTATATTCACTTAACATTTTGACAGTGCTGAATTGCCCTCCAAAGAGTTTGACTCAATTTATAATCCTATCCAATATATTGTCTTCTCAAACTTTAAATATCATTGCTAGCCTGAAAGGTGAAAAAAGAATATATTCTGGTTATAGTTGCTAAATTTTGAGATAAGTTTAAACTTTGCTTAAAATGAAACCAAATTTATAGAACTAAAAAGTGGCTTTGTAAAAATAGAAAAGTACTATATTATCTTTTTATGTATCAAAGTTAGATAATATTACTATTTTTTATTCAACCAAATTCTTCAGGCTGTGTTTTTAAAACAAAATTGGGCTCATTTCACATTTCTTTTAAGTATCTAGGGAATGCTTCAGTTGAGACATTTTAGCAAACAGTCCCCAAATGCTAGTACTGCTCCTGTCTTCAAGGAGCTTGCAGTGTAGCAACAGAGTTGAAATAACTTCATTGTATTGCAGTAAGTACTAGAATAACAATCTAGAGCAGATGCTGTATCTACAGTATAGAGAGAAGAGGAATTTAGTTGAAGCTGGAGGTTAGAGAATGCCTTGAGGAGGAGAGAACATCTGAGCTGAGGAGTGAAGGCACTCCAGGCAGAGGGAACTGCATGAATAAACTTGAGTGAGAATGCCAGAAATTCAGCATTTCCAGAGGGGCAGGCAGAGGATTAGGCCAAAGCTGTAGGCAGGAGCCCAGTTAGAAGCAAAGATTTAGGCTCTCTCCTGCAGGCTGCAGGGACGATTGATGGTTTTAAGGAGAAAAGAGTCAGGTTTGCATTTTAATTGCTTACTCTTTGTGTGTTGTGCAGACCTGGATATATAGGCATTCAGATAAATATGCCTTTTTGGTGTGCCTGAAGTAGTTCATAATAATAAAAATGGAATGTTCTTATACATAAAAACTTTTTCTAATCATGTCATTGCCATTTGTATTCATTTCTTATTATTGCAATAACAAATTATCACCCACTTAGTGGTTTACAACTATATAAATTTATTATCTTACAGTTCTAGGGGGCAAAAGTCTGAGATGGGTCTCACTGGGCTAAAATCACGGTGTCAGCAGAGCTGCGTGATTCTGGATAATCCATTTCCTTGCTGTTTCCACCTTCTAGAGGCCACCTACATTCCTTGGGTCATGGCCCTTCCTCTATCTTCAAATCCAGCAATGTTGCATCTCCAAACCCCTGTCTTCTGCTCTTGCCTCCCTCTTTCACTTAGAAGAATCAGTGTGAGTCCATTGGGCTGACACAAATGACCCGGTATAATCTCTTCACCTCAAACTCAACTGATTAGCAACTTTAATTCCATCTGTAACCTTAATTATCCTTTGATGGGTAACATAATAGATTCCCAGGTTCCAGGAACTATGACTCGGACATCTTTGGGGAGAACAATTATTCTGCCTGTCACACCATCATTTATTCAACATTTTTAAAAAATGTAATGGTGGTAAAAAGATGCATAACATAAAATTTACCATTTTAACCATTTTAAGAGTAGAGTTCAGTGGCATTAAGTACATTCACATTGTACAACTATCACTAACATCCTTCTCTAGGACTTTTTAATCTTCCCAAGCTGAAACTCTGTACTCCTTAAAAAATAATTCCCCATTCTCCCCTCCACCACCCATCCCCTAGCCACCATCATTCCACATTCTGTCTCTGAATTTGACTGCTCTAGATGACTCATTCAACACCTATTGAATAACTACTAAGGGCTAAGCACCCTGCCACAAACTGGAGAATCAAAGATGAAAAAAGACATGGTCCCCAGTCTCAAAAGATTTCGTCAACACTCGGGGGGAATGGCCAGGTGCGGTGGCTCACGCCTGTAATCCCAGCACTTTGGGAGGCAAAGGCAGGCAGATCACTTGAGTCCAGGAGTTCAAGACCAGCCTGGCCAACATGATGAAACCCCATCTCTACTAAAAATACAAAAATTAGCCAGACATGGTGATACACGCTTGTAATCCCAGCTATTCAGGAGGTTGGAAAATCTCTCAACTTGATCTTTTAGCTCATTTTCAGCTGAGTCTATTCTGCTATGTACCCTACCTATTAAGTTGTGGAGGGTTTATTTTATGGTGGTGATAATATTTTTAATTTCCAAAAAGAGAGTGGTTTATTTATTAGCAGTTTCTTCTCTCTGATAATATTAATTATAATTATTTTAAAGTCTTGATTGCTTTATGAATTCTGTTTTTTGGATACTCATTTTCCTATTTGTTGAGTTTGATGCTTTTGTGTGTGTGTTGTGTTTCCCAACTGTTGATAATTCTTAGGTATCTATTAATACTTATCATTGGAAGTTGTAATTGAATATCTGTCTATATCAGTCCATCTATCATTTATCTATTTTGTAGTTCAAAAGTAAATATTGGGTCTCCTAATGACAGACCACTAAATTAGGAAAGGATAATATGTTTGCCTTCTGAGTGAGAGGAGCTCTCAGGGTCATTGTAACTTACCTGAAATATCTCCCTCCTTCTTTGGTCCCAGTTTCAGAAGTCCCATTTCAGAGACCTCTGCTCAAGGCTTTATCCTGGTGGTGGGGGTGGGGAAAGTAATGACAACTTCTGAGTCGGCATATGTGGGAGAAGATCTTCTTCTTTTATTTTTCTTAACTTTGTATTAAAATGTAGCATATATTGGAAAGTTGCTCAAAGTTAACACATCCTTATAACCAGCACCAAGATCAAGAAACAGAACAACTGGGGGACTTGCATCTCCTTCCAGTCACTGCACCTCCAAGGGTAATCATTGCCTTAACATCTATTACTGTAGGCTTATTAAATATTATTTGATTAAAATATTATCTCTACTTTATTAAAATATTATCAATGGAATCATTCTTTCATATCTGACTTCTTTCATGTAGCGTGTTTGTGAGATTAATCCACCTTGTTCTGTGTGGTTGTGGTTTCTTCATGCTTGTTGATGTATAGCATTCCATTTTATGAACAAAAACATTTATCTATTCCTTTTCCTGTTGATGTACATTTGGGTAGTTTTCAGCTTGAGGCTATTGTTAGTAGTACTTACTCATATATTTTGATGAACATATGTATGGACTTCTTTTGGAATGGGAGTTGTTGGGTCATAGGGTAGCTACATGTTGGCTTTAGAAGATATGGCCAACAGTTTTCTACAGTGATTGGACCATTTTACACTTCTGTGAGGGTGTTCCACTTGATTCACAGCCTTGCCAACGCTTTTCTGTCCTTTTCATTTTAGCCATTCTTGTGGGTGGTATTGCATTTGGGTTTTAATTTAAATTTTCTTCATGACTAATGAAGTTGGAGGCATTTTTATGAGTCAAATTTTCTATGCTCTTTTTTTCTCAGCTTTTTATTATGAAAATCTTAAAACACAGAAAAGTTGAAAGGCTGGCATAATGAAAATGCATATACTTAGTACCTAGATTTAAACAATTGTTAGCCTTTTGCTATATTTGCTTCTTGTGCGTGTGTGTATATATATATATATATATATATACACACACACATACATATATATAATTGTTTTGCTGATCCATTGTAAAGGAAGTTGCAATCATAATTACACTTGACTCATAATTACACCAGTATCTCCTAGAAATAGATATTTTTCTACATAACCATAAAACCATGATCATATATAACACAATTAACAATAATTTCCTAAAAATACTATGTAACAGTCTGTGTGCAAGTCTCCTCAGTTGTCCCCAAAGTACCTGTAATCTACTTTTTTGAACCAGAAGCTAATCAAGGCCAAATCCTTGCATTTGACTGTTATAGCACTTTTAACAGATCCCTCATTTTCCCCACCTCCCACCCATGACATTGATTTTTTGGAGAGCCAAATTCTATTCCAGTTATCTATATAAAATTTTTTAAAACCCCAAAACCTTAGTGGCTTAAAACAATTATTTTATTATATTTTACAATTTTGTCAATCATAATCAGGCAGGGCCCAGTCAAGTGATTCTTCTTTTTCACATGACATTGACAGGGTCACTTGGTGGTATCCACTTGTCATATAGACTGGTCTGGAGGCTCCAAGATGGCTTCTGCACACTCATGTCCAAGACCTTGGTTGGGATGGCAGGAAGGCTATGATCAGCTGGGACTGTCCACCAGAGCATGTCCATGTAGCCTCTCTGGCTAGCATGGCCTCAGAATTGTCAGTTTCCTTACATCCTGTCTCCTGGCTCTGAGGACGAGTGTTTTGGAGACCAGAACAGGAGCCACGCTACCTTTTATGACCCAGTATCAGGAGTCACACAGTGTCACTTCCATCAGGCTCTGTTGTTTGAAGCAGTCACAAAGCCCACCCAGATGCAAAGAATTTGCAGCTACATTTTTAAAGCTGCAGTGATCTGTTCTTCAGTCACAAATAATTTGCCTTTTTCTCACATGCAAAACAAACACCTTTTTCCAAGATTCCTCCAGACTCTCATTCCATTAGGACACCAGGCTCAGACCATTTGAGATCCGCCGTTCTTTATCATGGGCTCCCCGTGAGGCTGCTGTAGAAGTCTTAGAAGTGTTACTGTCTAGCTGACATGGGCTAAGAGGCATGCCCTTTGGATTCTTCAGGAATTTTGGATATAACTAAGAGGACACACAAAAAGCACCATTTTAAGTCTTTCTGAGGCCATTAACAAGGGTCTTACAGTTAGGTACTGGACTTCCTGAGACTATTTTCCTAGTATTACTCTTGCAGAATGTTCCCCATTCTGATTTTGTCTGCTTGTTTCCTCTTGGTGTCATTTAACTTTTTTCAAATCCCCTTCCCTCACCTCCATATTTCCTGCAAAATTGGGTCTAGAGGCTTGATTTGATTAAGGTTGAATATTTTGGCAAGAATACTTTGTAGGTGATTTTGAATACATTATACTGCATGATATCTATAGGTATATCATGTCAGGTTGTCCTACTATTAATACGTTAGGTTCCATCGCTTGCATATGGTGGTGACCCCCAGGCCTCTCCATTGTAAAAATGTACATTTTCTTCCTTGTGATTGTCATGGAATTTGTGGGGTGATACCAGGAAAAATACGAAATGCTTCAAAAATTCATGTCATCCTTGTGCAGGGACCATGCTAATCCAATTGGCGTCCTTCCAATTTTAGTCTGTGCTATGGAAGCATGTCCTGCCCTGGCTCTCGTGAATTTGTAACTGTAATCGGTTTTTTGCCTGATGCACGTGGCAAGTCAATATGCTAAGACGTTGTGTTGCAGCAGAGAAAGAGGTTTAATCATAGGGCCGCCAAATAATAAGACAGGAGAAAATCCCAAATCTGTCTCCCTGAGGAGTTTGGGGCTAGGGATGTTAAGGGTTTTGGAATGGGCCAAAGTGTGGAGATGGTCAATAGGTCAGCGAGTCCAGGGTGACATCATGGGGCAGGGAGATAAAGAAACTGTATCTGTACATTGATTGGGTTCCTCTGTGGGATCTTTGAACTGGTTGGCACCAGCTACTCCACTAGAATTAAGGATCTATTTAAGTCATTCTTAAACAAAACCCTTATGATTCTAACATCAGAAATTTCATCTGTAGAAACAATGGGGATACAAATGGTCAATATCTAGTGCTCCATGAATTTTGGCTACAAGGAAAAGAGTCAAATTGCAGCCTGACTAATGCTTAATTATAACTATATTTCTGTCCAGAACTCTTGTTAACCCTGTGAGGACAACTTCAAATACAGCTCTTCTATCTCTTGTGCCAGCACCTGCTCCTGCTCCAGATGTCTGTTGACTTAGGCTTAAAATATCCCTGAACGGCTCCCACTCCTTGGTGGTCATTTTGCCTACCTTTGGTTAAGCCGTGTTCATCTTTGCTCCAGATTTGCTGTCAATCAGATCTCACCTGCTCTCTATCCTCCAGAAATTCCTGTATCCTTCTTGTCTTCTGGTGGCCCTCTTTATTTTGTTCATGTGTTTTTGTGGGTTTCATGTGTACATAGGAAATACTCACAGAGAGACAGAATGTGTTGTGTAAGGAGATTTGAGGCAGGAAGTAGGGAGGTAGTGTATGTGCTTGTGTTCAGTCAGACATCTCTGGCCAACCTTTGCTTTTGAGAAACTATATCCCAGGGCAGAAATGAGGAAGTGTCACATGTATCAAATCATTACATTGTATCCCATAAATATACACCATTATTATTTGTCAATTAAAAATTTTAAAAAGGGCCAGGTATGGTGGCTCATGCCTGTAATCCCAGCACTTTGGGAGGCCGAGACAGGTGGATCATTTGAGGTCAGGAGCTCAAGACCAGCCTGGCCAACATGGTGAAACCCTGTCTCTACTAAAAATACAAAAAAAAAAATAGCTGGGTGTGGTGACATGCACCTGTAGTCCCAGCTACTTGGGAGGCTGAGGCAGGAGAATCGCTTGAACCCAGGTGGTGGAAGTTGCAGTGAGCAGAGTGCACCACTGCACTCCAGCCTTGGTGATGGAGTGAGACTCCGTCTCAAAAAAATAAATTTAATTTAAATTAAATAAAAAATAAATATCAGAGGATGAAGATAGAAACCCGGTTGTTATGGATTATATTATGCTCTCCCTAAATTCATAGTTTGAAGCCCTAATTCCCAATGACTATATTTGGAGATAGCATCCTTAAAAAGGTAATTAAGGTTAAATGACATCATAAGGGTGGAGCCCTAACCCAACGTGACTGGTGTCTTAAAAGAAGAGAAAGAGACTCCATGGAAGAGCATGCACAGAGGAAAGTCTATGTGAGGATGGAGCAAGAAGGTGGCCATCTGCAAGCCAAGATGGGAGGCCTCACCAGAAACAAACCCTGTGGACACCTTGATATTGGACTTCCAGCCTCCAGAACTGTGGGAAAACTAATTTCTGTTGTTAAGCCACTCAGTCTGTGATACGTTGTTATGACTCTAGCAGACTAATACACGTAACATGAAAGACGTGACCCCCAGGAATTGACTTATCCAGGAATTCAGAATTTATTCTGTAACCAGTGGGAAGCCATTTGGGTCATAAGCAGGGGAGTAACAGGATCAGAACCTGGGAGTAGGAAGATCACTATCAGAGTTGTCCAAAGGAACTCCGGAGCGAGGAGACAGTAGAGGCAGGGACACCAATTAGAAGGCATTTTAAGCGCATGAGTGAGAAATTATGATGGCTTGAACAAAGGCAGTTGGGCAGATAATATAATAACAAGAAGGTAGAATCAGCAGAATTTGTTGACTGGTTGGATGTGGGGAGGTAACAGAGTAAGAAATACCAAATTCTTCCCAGGCTCCTGAATTGCAGCTAGTAATTGAAATGAACATTTATTTGTTCATTGCGTGTAGTAACTGCAATGAACAGTTATTTGTTTTCTACCCAGCTTCCTTCTTCCTAAGAGCTTCCAGATTGTCACTCAACACAATCTCCCAACCTCTCTTGTTGTACAGCCCATGTGCTTTGGAGAAACTGAACTCTGCCTTAGCTTTAGAGGTGGGCCTGGACTGACTTACACTAATTAGCACATTCCATGGCTGTCACTGTAGTTTTTGGTTCAGGAGTGACAATGTGATCTAAATCTGCCAATCAGTGAATGCCAGAACTCTTTATTGGAACACTGGGACTGAAGTTCCCTTTCCCACTTGACAAGAACAGGGAGGTGGATAGACCTGACTTAATTGGCAACCATCTTGTGACCCAAGGCCCCAGGAAAATGAGCCATAGACTGGAGCTGACCTTAAGCAGACCAAAGCAAGGATAGATCCCCAGTGGTATCCTTGGGCTACTGGATCAACCAACCATGAAGTCCTTGACTCTCCTGTTATAAAGCCTAGAAACCCCCTTATTCTTTAAGCCAGTTCAAATTGGATTTTTATGTTACTTGCCATATAAAGATACAGGTTAGTTGCTTCTTTAGCACAGTAGGCAGCGCATCAGTCTCATAGATACAGGTCATTGGGTAGATGGTGGAGTCATTAACCAGGAAATGCAAAGCAAAAAGAGGGACTGGTTTGAAAGGAGAGATGCTTTGTCCTGAACTTGCACAATCCCACATCTTTGCTTGATGTTGATCCTTGGGCCTGGAAAGTCCTATTCATACTCTAAGGCCCTATTCTGATGATCCTTCCTCTAAAACATTGTAAACCCCTCTTACATCCAGCTGAGAATTCACCATGCCTTCTGAACCTCCATACATTTTGGACATGGCTCTATCATTGCTTTTTTTTAAAGTCTTGCTCTGTTGCCCAAGCTGAAGTGTAGTGGTGTGGCATGTTCATAGCTCATTGCAGCCTCAACCTCCTGGGTTCAAGTAGTCCTCCCACCTCAACCTCCTGAGCAGCTGCTACTACAGGCATGCATCACCACACTCAGATAATTTTATTAAAAAATTATTTTTATAGATGGGATCTTGCTATGTTGCCCAGGTTGGTCCCAAACTCCTGGGCTCAAGTGATCCTTCTGCCTCAGCCTCCCAAAGTTCTGGGATTATAGGCAGGAGCCACTACACCCGCCTATTGTTGCTTTTATCACCTCATGTTACCATGTTCTCCCCTGGGTGCTGACTGACCTCCCTAACAGTCCAGGACATATCATACTCATCTTTATGTACAGGTTTGCAGCCCCAATGCATCTAATAGGCACCTAAACATCTTGATGAGTAAATAAAAGCTGTTTCCCCCATTTTCTCCTCAAACTAATGAATCCGCTCACCACCCCATTCATTTGGACTGAGAGAAACCCACTATCAGGCCAGGGAATAAATTACTTATCAAGTTATCAGAAAAATCTGAAAATATAGGAATGGTAGGAAAGGGTAATTTTGTGGGATTGAAAACACAGAAAAACAAAACTTGGATGAACAAGTACCTCTATAATAATTATGCAATATGTTTACATATGTTGGCTTTAGTAGCCACAGCCAACAGTTTTCCACAGTGGTTGGACCATTTTACACTTCCGTGAGGAGGTTCCACTTGATTCACAGCCTTGCCAACGCTTTTCTGTCCTTTTCATTTTAGCCATTCTGGTGGGTGGTATTGAATTTGGGTTTTAATTTACATTGTCTTCATGACTACTGAATTTGGAAACATTTTTATGAGTTAATTTTCTCTGATCTTTTTTTCTCAGCTTTTTATTATGAAAATCTTCACCCACAGAAAAGTTGAAAGGCTGGCATAGTGAACATGTGTATACTTAGTACCTAGATTCAAATAGTTGTTAGCTTTTTGCTATATTTGCTTCATGTATGTGTGTGTGTATAATTGTTTTGCTGATCCATTGTAAAGTAAGTTGCAATCATAATGACACTTGACCTATATACACCAGTATCTCCTACAAATAGACATTTTTCTACATGACCATAAAACCATGATCATATCTAACATAATTGATATGGTTTGGCTCTATGTCCCCACCCAAATCTCATCTTGAATTGTAATCCCCATGGGTCAAGGAAGGGAGGTGATTGGATCATGGGGGCAGTTTTCCCCCATGCTGCTCTCATGATAGTGAGTGAGTTCTCACAAGATCTGATGGTGTGAAAAGTGACAGTTTTTTCCTTCTCTCTTCTCCCTCCTGCTGCCTTGTGAAGAAGGTGACTGCTTCCCCCTCTGTCATGATTGTAAGTTTCCTGAGGCCTCCCCAGCCATGCACAACTGTGAGTCAATTAAACCTCTTTCCTTTATAAATTATCCAGTCTCAGGGAAGTTATTTATAGCAGTGCAAAAACAGGCTAATACATAATTCACAGTAATATCCTAAAAATACTATGTAATGGTCTGTGTGCAAGTCTCCTCAGTTGTCCCCAAAGTACCTGTAATCTACTTTTTTGAACCAGAAGCCAATCAAGGCCAAATCCTTGCATTTGATTGTTACAGCACTTTAAACAGACACCACCCCCCCCATTTTCCCCATCCCCCACCCATGACATTGACTTTTTGGAGAGCCAAATTCTGTTCTAGAAGTCTATATAAAGATTTAAGGAAAAAAACACTCCAAAACTTTATTGGTCTAAAAGGATTATTTATTATATTTTACAATTTTGTCGATCGTGAATTCAGGCAGAGCCCAGTTAAGCAATTCTTCTTTTTCACATGACATTGACAGGGTGACTTGGTGGTATCCACTTGTCATATGAACTGGTCTGGAGGCTCCAAGATGGCTTCTGTACACTTATGTCTGAGACCTTGGTTGGGATGGCAGGAAGGCTGTGATTAGCTGGGACTGGCCACCAGAGCATGTCCATGTAGCCTCCCTGGCTAGCATGGCCTCAGAGTGGTCAGTTTTCTTACATCCTGACTCCTGGCTCTGAAGAGGAGTGTTTTGGGGAACAGGACAGGAGCTGCATTACTTTTTATGACCCAGTATCAGGAGTCACACAGCATCACTTCCATCAGGCTCTGTTGTCGCTCCCATTATGCTCTGTGACAAAGCCCACCCAGATTCAGAGAATTTGCAGCTATGTTTTTGATTTTTGGGTTTTTTGTTGTTGTTTTTCTGTCACCCAGGCTGGAACGCAGTGGCACAGTCACAGCTCAGTGCAGCCTCAACCTTCTGGGGTCAGGCGATCCTCCCACCTCAGCCTCCCAAGTAGCTGGGACTACAGGCACACACACCACCATACCTGGCTAATTTTTGGATTTTTTGTAGAGACAGGATCTCACCATGTTGCCCAGGCTGTTCTCAAACTCCAGGGCTCAAGCGATCCTCCCACCTCTGCCTCACAAAATGCTAGGATTATTAGGCATAAGCCACCATATCCGGCCTGTTTTTAAAACTGCCATGGTCTGCCCTCTGGCCACAGATAATTTGCCTTTCTCTCACATGCAAAACATGCACCCCTTTCCAAGACTCTGCCGAAGTCTTATCCCATTGTGACATCAGACTGGGCTCTTTGAGATCTGCCCTTCTTGGGCTCCCTGTGAAGCTGCTGTACAGTTACACCCTCAGGAGTCCTCGAAGCATTGCTGTCTAGCTGAGAGGTGCTAGGAGGCATGCTCTTTAGATTCTTAGCTCTTTGTGTAACTAAGAGAGTGCAAAGCACCATCCTAAGTCTTTCTGAGGTCATTAACAAGGGTCTTACAGTTACGGATTCCCTGAGATAATATTTTACTAGCATTGCCCTTGTAAAATACATTCTGATTTTGTCTGCTTGTTTCCTCTTGGTGACATTGAACTTCTTCTCAAATCCCCCTCCCTTACCTTCATATTCCATGTAAAATTAGGTTTTGATGCTTAATTGGATTCAGGTTAAATATTTAGGCACAAATACTTCCTAGGTGATTCAGTATACATACTGCATGATATCTGTAAGTACGTCATGTCAGGTCATCCTGTTATTAACAGGTTAGGTTTCATTGTTTGCATAGAGTGGTGACCCCAGATCTCTCCACTGTAAAAATGTACATTTTCACCTTTGTGATCTTTGTGATTTGTATGGGATTTGTGGGGTGGTACTATGAAAAATGCAAAATTCCTCACAAATTCATGTCATTCTAGTACAGGGGCTGTGCTAATCATCGCGTTATCCTTCCCATTTTAGTTTGTACGGTGGAAGCAAGTCCTGACCTGGCTCTTGTGAATACAGCTCTTCCATCTCTTGTGCCAGCACCTGCTGCTGCTCCAGGTATCTGTTGACTAAGCTGGGAATATCCCTAAACTGCTCTCACTTCCTTAGTAGTCATTTGCCTACCTTTGGTTAAGCTCTGTTCATCTTTGCTCCAGGTTTTCTGTCAATCGGATCTGTCTGCTTTCTATCCTGCAGGAATTCCTGTACCCTTCTGGTCTTCTGGTGGCCCTCTTTATTGTGTTCCTGTTTTTGTGGGTTTCATATGTACATATCAAATGCCCACTGACAGACAGAATGTATTGTGTAAGGAGATTTGAGGCAGGAAGTAGGGAGGTAGTGTGTGTGCTTGTTTTCAGTCAGACCTCTCTAGCCAACCTTTGCTCTTGGGAAACTATGTCTCAAGGCAACGATGAAGAAATATCACATGTATCAAGTTATCACATTGCACTATACATATATATGTATATGTATGTATATATATCATTATTATTTGCCAATTCAAAATTCAAAAATAAACTTTAAAAAAGTTTCAGAACATGAAGATAGAGACGAGATGGTTATGAACTGTGTTTTGTGTCCCCTCAACACTTATAGTTTGAAGCCCTAACCTTTAATGTGACCAAATTTGGATACAGAGTCCTTTAAAATGGTAATTAAGGTTAAATGAGATCATAAGGGTGGAGCTCCAATCCAATATGACCAGTGTTTTAGAAGAAGAGAAAGACTCCAAGGATGCATGCACACAGAGGAACAGCCATGTGAGCACGCAGCGAGACAACAGCCATCTGCATGCAAGGAGAGAGGCCTCAGAGAAACCAGCCCTGCCTGATGAAGTTGAATTAACAAGTACCTCTCTTATAATGATGCAATCGCTACTTCTTTGCAAGTTAAGAGGGACACACACACACACGCACATACACACACATGCAATATCTCTCAATATATAAGATGGGTTAACAATTCCTGTTAGTGCTGCTGAAGACTGTGGGAAGAATCTAAAATTGGTGCTACCCACACACAAGGTCGCATCATGCCCATCAATTTATTTTGATCTCATGGAAGGCGTTTTGGAGCAGTGCTCAAGAAATAGCTCAACTAAAAGAACATTTAAATTATGTAAAAATGAACTCCAATGATTTAGATCTATTAATCTTACATAGTAAGATTTCAAACATGGTACTGTAATTTCAAAACACACAAAAAACTGTAATAATTTGATCTCATAGGAGATAAATTCCACCTGATTTTTTGCAGGAAAAAGTTGGAGAACAATACTTTATCAGCTTCAGGTATATTTGGTAACTGGAATTGAAGGGGAGACAAGTGTAGCCAAGCCTAGACCAAGGATGATCATCAATAATGACAGCTATTTAACAAATGTTCCTTGAGTGCTTGCTATGTGCCAGGTATTCTCTGAGGTGCTGAGGATGCAGCACTAAACAAACATATGAATAATGATGATAAGAAGGACATTTATTGAGCTCTTATTGTGGGCTAGGCCCTGAGCTCAGTGCTGTGTGTACAGTTGACCCTTGAATAACACTGGTTGATTTGAACTGCATGAGTCCCCACTTATACGTGAAGCTTTTTTCAATAAAAGTTATACCATGGGCCGGGCATGGTGGCTCACGCCTGTAATCGCAGCACTTTGGGAGGCCAAGGCGGGCGGATAATGAGGTCAGGAGTTTGAGACCAGCCTTACCAACATGGTAAAACCCCGTCTCTACTAAAAATACAAAGGTTAGGCCGGACACGGTGGCTCATGCCTGCAATCCCAGCACTTTGGGAGGCCGAGGTGGGCAAATCACAAGGTCAGGAGATCGAGACCACAGTGAAACCCTGTCTGTACTAAAAATACAAAAAATTAGCCAGGCATGGTGGCAGGTGCCTGTAGTCCCAGCTACTCCAGAGGCTGAGGCAGGAGAATGGCGTGAACCCGGGAGGTGGAGCTTGCAGTGAGCCGAGATTGTGCCACTGCACCCCAGCCTGGGCAACAGAGCGAGACTCCATTTCAAAAAAAAAAAAAATTATACCATATGTGTCTGACTCTCCTGCCTCCCCTTGCAGGTCCTCCACTTCTTCTCCCTTGGCTACCCCTGAGATAGCAAGATCAATCCTTCCTCTTCTTCCTCCTTCTCAGTCTACACAACAAGAAGACGACAAGGATGAAGGCCTTTATCATGACTCACTTCCACTCAATGAATAGTAAATGTATTTCCTCTTCCTTATGGTTTTCTTCACATTTTCTTTTATTTGGCTTACTTTATTGTAAGAATACGGTATATAATACATACAACATGCAAAAAATCTGTTAATCAACTGTTTAGTAAGGCTTCTGTATATAATACATATAACATGCAAAATATCTGTTAATCAACTGTTATCAATAAGGCTTCTGGTCAACAGCAGGCTAGTAGTAGCTAAGTTTTTGGGAAGTCAAAAGTTATATGTAAGCCAGGTGCAGTGGCTCACACCTATAATCCCAGCACTTTGGGAGGCTGAGGTAGGATTGCTTGAGGCCAGGCGTTCGAGACCAGCCTGGGCAACATAGCAAGATCCCACCTCTATAAAAATTTTAAAAATAATTTTTTTAATTTAAAATGTTATATGTAGATTTTTGACTGTGTAGGGGTCAGTGCCCTGACCTTCTCATTGTTCAAGGGCCAACTGTGTATTAGCTTATTTGTCCCACCTGCGCCACAACTCTGTGAGCTACTATCATTATCTCCATTTTACAGATACAGAAGCTTCTGAGAGGTAACTCACCCAAAGTTACAAAGCCAATTAAAGTGGTAAAAATTGGGCCCTACTCAGGCCTGTTGGCTTCCTGAAGTAACACAGCAATTGAGTAGAAACGGCTGCTGGAAATGCTTCATAGGTAGGGAACTAAGCCATTTAAAATTTTATTTGCTTAAGCATTCCTTTTTTATAGTTGATATAAAGGTAAAATTCAGTACAGTTCTACCAAAACTCAACAAAATCTACATTACTGGAGCCCAATCAATGAACTTTCATCATATTAATGACTTAAGCTCATGCATGGATCTACAGAATTATATTGTGATTAACACGTACCTTGGCAATCTTTTTTTTTTTTTTTGAGACAGAGTCTCCCTCTGTGGCCCAGGATGGAGTGCAGTGACATGACCTCAGCTCACTGCAACCTCCGCCTGCCGGGTTCAAGCAATTCTCCTGCCTCAGCCTCCCGAGTAGCTGGGACTACAGGTGCGCACTACCATGCTCGGCTAATTTTTTGTATATTTAGTAGAGAGGGGTTTCACCAGGCTGGCCAGGCTGATCTCGAACTCCTGACCTTGTGATCTACCCGCCTCAGCCTCCCAAAATGCTGGAATTACAGGCATGAGCCAACGCGCCCGGCGAATTATTTTTTAGTCACTTTAACTTAGTATTTTCAGTGTTTTACTGCTACATTTTGTAACCACTCTAATATTTACATATCATCTGTACTATTATTTACTTAATGTTTTAAAGGAAATTTAATATCACTGCTCTAAATAAAGAGACACTAAATCACTCAATAAATATTTACAAAGTGCCTAATACATACTAGGCAGTGGGGATACAGCAGTGAAAAAGAGACTAAAAAATATCCCCACCCTCATGGAGCTCATGTTTTAGTAGAGGTGACAGACAATAAACAAGATAAAAGGCCGGGCAAGGTGGCTCACACCAGTAATGCCAGCACTTTGGGAGGCCGAGGTGGGCAGATCACTTGAGGTCAGGAGTTCGAGACCAGCCTGGCCAACATGGTGAAACCCCATCTCTACTAAAAATACAAGTTAGCGGGGCATGGTGGCTGATGCCTGTAATCCCAGCTACTCGGGAGGCTGAGGCAGGAGAATCACTTGAACCCTGGGGGTGGAGGTTGCAGTGAGCAGAGATTGTGCCATTGCACTCCAGCCTGGGCAACAAGGGAGAAACTCCTCAAAAGAAAAATAATAAAGTAAAATAAACAAGATAAGTAAAATCTATAGTTAGAGACTGATCAGTCCTGAAGGGAAAGGGGGTGTCTTAGTCCATTCTGTGCTGCTGTAACAGAATAGCTGAGACTGGGTAATTTCTAAAGAACAGAAATTTATTCTCTTCTAATTCTGGAGGCTGGGAAGTCCAAGATCAAGGCACCAGCGACTGATGAGGGCCTTCTTGCTGTCCTCACATGGTGGGAGTCAGAAGGGCCAATAGGGGGACAAATTCTGTGTCCTCACATGGCGTGTGTAGAGAGAACCCACTCCCCCAATCCCTTTCTATAATGGCATCAATCCATTCTTGAGGGTAAAGCCCTCATGATCTAAACACTTCCCATTAGAACTCACATCCCAACATTATTGTATTGGGGATTAAGTTTCCAACGCATGAATTTTGGGGGATACAGTCAAACCATAGCAGGGGACATCAAGTGTGTGAGTTGTGAAAATTTTGTTAAATAGTTTAAATTTTAGATAGGGTGGCCAGGGAAGACCTCATCGAGACAGTGACTTTTAAGTAAAGACCTGAAAGGGACAAGCCATGTGGAAATCCAAGAGAAACACAATTCAGGTAGTGGAACAGACAATGCAAAGCACTGAGGACCAAGTGTGTCTGGGGTGCTTAAGGAACAATAGGGAGGTCATGGGCAAAAGCAAGGAGACTAGAGAGCTAACGCAAAAATTCAAGCAAGAGATGATGGTGGCTTAAACCAGAATGATGAGAAATGGTCAGATTCTAGAAATATGAATGTTAAGTCAACATTTGCTGATGGGCCATTTAGCTGACGGGCCATTACAAAGTGTAAGGGTTAGGGGAGGAGATCAAGGATAACCCCCAAATTTTGACCTGACCAAGCAACTGGAAGGATGGCGCCCAATACATTTCTTTTTTCTTTCAATGAACCATGTGTACAGTTTTTCATATTTCTTCTTTTTCTCCCCACCCCCAGATTTGCATTTCTGTCACTTGCACCACAACCTCCCCACTCAATGAAAGAAATTTAGAAAGCACTGGTATTCAAAAGAACAGATGTAAAGCTGATTGAGGTTTTGCTCATCTAAAGCCTGTGTGTTCTTTGGAGGCTATGACTTTTGAGGGCAAGTCATAAAAGCTGAAGAGGCCCCTGCCCTGTTCACCAAAACACTTGTTCTAAGTTCTAAAACACTGCAGTTCTATGATTCCGAAATCTTGAAAGGATTACAATGAAAAAAATACTCTGTTTTCAAGGATCCAGCAGACACTTTTCAGAATACTAAATTTTGTATATTGTAAATATATCAAATATATGGTGAATATTATCAGTATAATGCAATTCTGTTCAGCATAATACTGGTACATTGGTTGGCTGGGTGCCAAGGAACACACCTTTCTCAGAGAACAGAGATACTCCTGGCTCTTAGGATTTAAGCTATTAACACATATCTATGCTTGAAAACCACATGCCACTTTTGTTAAATGAGTTGATGCAGTTCAGCATCATAAGCTGAAACATTCGCTAACTTCACCTTTTTCTGATTTATTCATTTGTTTATTAGTTCAAGGAGAGGACAGTTTGAATAGAGTAACAATATATACACAATGATAGTTTCACGATGAGCCAAGGCATTAAGTAAGACAAACAAGGCAATCTGATTTTATGTTAAACATTGGCCTGTTACTTTACTATTAAAATAATAGTGGTATTTGAGTTTGGAGCCAGTGTTCTGGTCTTTGTACAAAAATAATGCCTTTCTTTGGCATCAATAAATCAGTATGCATCTATTTTAATTATATCAGCATAAAAAATAGCTTACTCTCCTTGGCAGTAAATAACATTGCCTTCAATTAGCCAAATTATATTTCTATCTCAAACTACATCCAGTACCGTATATCCATGTCATCAGAGAAATTCTAAATTATCACTGCAGATTGTGTTTATTTTTACATTGGACTGTATCACAAACTGAACATTTAAAATATGAAAAAGGAAAAAACCTTCATATAACTGCCTCTCAGTGTGCCTCCTCTCTAAAGCTTCTAGGCTGCTTTCTCCACTGGGCTGCAGACCTTCCTGTCTACTAGCTCCTGGACACCATGTGTCCCAAACTGAACTCATCCCTTCCCTCCACCTGCCCCTATTCCTGTGTTCTGTGTATCTATTCATGACATGTCCATCCACCTGGTCAACCACGTTCAAAACTTGAATCTTTTGACTACTCTGTATACTTCACTTCCTATATCCAATTGTTTGCCAAATACTGCCCACTGAACAGCTTACAAGCGTCTAATCTCTCTCTTCTTTATCTACTGCTGGAATTCTCTTCCTGAAGCCCAGATTTATGTTATTATTTGCCCCCAAACCTTACATTTTCCTCCCATTTTCTATGGAATGGCCTAACTCCTTAGAATGGTACCAAGATTTTCCACAGTTTGGCCATTCCTTTCCACCCCACTGCACCTTGTTTTCATTGTCCTCAGAATTTCATTTATAAAGGTGACTGGGTGATGACAATCAATGAGTTAGTGGCCAATGCCTTTGAAAGTTTCATTATAGTTCTCAAGAGAAGGGGCTGTGCCTACGGCCACACGAGAAAGTATTAGGGTCAATGAGGAGGTAGAGGGAGCGAGGAGAAAGCCCAGAGCCTTTATTGCCGTGGGAAGGAATGGGCGAGGCAGGGAAGGGAAGTCTGAGCAAGCTTAGGATTGAATAATTTGAATAATGTTGGCAAGCTCTGGTATATACGGGTGAATTTTAGTTGTCTGGTACTTGGCCATGGGGTGGTTTATTACAGTGACTTGGGGCAGGGAAAATATTGGTGTGTGAGATGGATAAAGATGGTGTGGGGATATAGGCTTGGGTTGGTTGGTTTGTATATGAAAGGGATGTTGACAAGCAAGTTGTTTGCTATCTCTAGGAATTAGCTAACTCTGAAAGGGGCAATTCCTCCCCAGGTCCCCAAGGTCCCAAGATGTCAAAGCATCATAAAATACAGAAAACAGAAACTAAAATCCATGGTTAATACACACCTCCCTTCACACACACCCTTTACTCCCGGCTCCAGTAGCCCCAGAAATGCTCTAGACGAAGTAAGTTCTATAGTGCATCTCTCAACAATCTGCCGCCACCCATAGCCCAGACTGAGGAGAGCCACCAAACCTGGTACTATGCGACCATGGTCCTTCCCCTGGTCACTGGAGAGTGATCGCACCCAACACAGGCACCCCCATCTATAGGGTGGCTGGAGATCTATGACCATTGTGGCCTGCCTGGACCAATCGATAAACTGGACCAATTGGATTTCCATTTTTAGGGATTTAAATTCAGAGCCACAAAAGGAGATTGTGAGTTGATGATGAGCTAAGACACCCCGAAGTATACTCACAACCTTCGCAAGCCATATGCAGTCTAGTGCTCCACCCCTCTACCCACCCCGTCCAACCCCCACCAAAATACTAACAAAATACAACACACTAGTTCATCATCTAGACCATAACTCGCTGGGGATAGTGCTGGAAGTTTTTGTTTGTTTAACATTTATTTCAAATACTAAGATTAACGGAGTTGCATAGTGAAAAAAAAACTGTAGGAAAGGGTCGGACTTAGGCCTGGAGTGAAGGGCACAAGATGCCTTTATTTTAAACTCCTAAAAGTGTTGCAAAGTGTTTTTAATTTCATATAAATAGTTAAGGATCACATGAACACAATCCAGTACAAATGGGTCCAGGAGCTTCAACGAGCGTTCCAGCTTCTTCGTAAAGTTCCCACACCGTGCAACAAGCGGAGGGAAGAGAACTTCCGGCGCCCCCACCTACCGCTCCCCAGCCGTGTCCCGCTGCTCTAAAGCTGCAGACTTGATCGATTGCTTCTGCCTGGGCGGTACCGCCCGAATCGACTGCTCCTGTCTGATGCGTCCCCAGGCGCGGGAAACGAGTTTCAATCCACTTTCCTGACCCCAACCATCTGCCCGGTTTCCGCTTCCCCGTCTTGTACACACCTAACTCCTGAGGCTCCTCCGAATCACGCGAGTGGAAGCGGAGAAGCTCAAGTGGCCGCCATGTCGGAGGCTTATTTCCGAGTGGAGTCGGGTGCGCTGGGGCCTGAGGAGAACTTTCTTTCTTTGGACGACATCCTGATGTCCCACGAGAAGCTGCCGGTGCGCACGGAGACCGCCATGCCTCGCCTTGGCGCTTTCTTCCTGGAGCGGAGCGCAGGCGCCGAGACTGACAACGCGGTCCCACAGGTGAGCCTTTGGTGCGGGGTCCCGCCCGGAAAGACTGCAGCTCCCGGCGGGCCCCGCGGCCCTGGGACGCCGCGTCGGGGCGCGCTGCTCTTTGGGATTTGTAGTTTTCGAGGAGCCAGGGCCGAAGGCGCTAACGACTTCTTGGAAACTCCGCGGGGGTCCCGTCGCGCTTGGGGTGGTCTCCAGACTTGTTGTTCGCCATCTGTGGTGAAACTACATTTATCCTAAGTCGCCAGGCAGCCTCCAACATTGATTTCTTTTTTGAAACTGTCGAAATTAGTGTCTTCTCCTTACCCCCTCCAACGTGTGTTGAATGCTTAAAGATTGGCTCCAGCTGAATACTTAAGAATTAGAGTTCTGATCATGTTTGCCTTAAAACAGCTTTGGGTTCTGTAAGAGCATGTGATAAGTAGGAACCCCAAGTTGCTAAACGTATTCCTGCATAATGATGACAGGATCAGTAAGCCCTACTGAGGGCTTACGTAGTGGCAGCATGGTTGGGTGTGGGGAGTAAGCTTTTCCCTTTAATCCTTCAACAACCAGAAAGATTGGGTCACTCGGCCAGGGCTTCAGTTAGTGGTGAGCTGGGATTCGGAACCCAAGGCCGTATGGCTTCAAATATAAAATTGTCCCAGGAATATGGCTTGTAATGATTAATTTGGATATCCTGTTTCACCTAAGTTTTGTTTAGAACGATGTTTTTTGTTTGGTCTGTTTCAAATTAATTTTTATCAAAGTAATACATAACCAACTTTTTAAAAGTCAAATAGACCGGGTGCGGTGGCTCACGTCTGTAATCCCAGCACTTTGGGAGGCTGAGGCGGGCGGATCCTGAGGTCAAGAGATCCAGACCATCCTGGCCAACACCGTGAAACCCCATCTCTACTAGAAAGCTGGGTGTGGTGGCAGGCGCCTGTAATCTCAGCTACTCTGGAGGCTGAGGCAGGAGAATTTCTTGAACCCAGGAGGCAGAGGTTGCAGTGAGCCGAGATTGTGCCACTGCACTCCAGCCTGGCGACAGAGTGAGACTCCATCGCAAAAAAAAAAAGAAAAAAAAAAGTCAAATAGTACCAAAAGATTTATACGAAAAAATAGCAGGCCCTGCCTTCCTTTTCCCACTTCCGCCTCCAAGTCCACAGGGCTCATGTACCTTTTTTAGTGGTGTCTTCAAGATTCATCTTCATATTTCTAAATAATATTCTTAAACTTACCTTGTTGGGTTGTTTTTTTTTTAATGTAGACATTATCTGTTGACTTTCATCCTAGCAGATTAGGATTTCGTTCCCATACACACTGGTAAACATGGCGCTATGCTGCCCATACTTAATTCATATTTCCTTAGTTTTTAGTTAATGTCCTTTTTCTATTCCAGGATTCCACCTAGGATACCATACTGCATTTAGTAGACATGTTTCCTTAGCCTTCTCTTGGTTGTGACAGTTAATCAGACCTCCTTGTTCTAATGACCTCGACGGTTTTGTGGAGCGGTGGTCAGGTATTTCGTAAAGTGTTCCTCAATTGGAAATCTTTGGTTTGGGGGTAGTTTTGTTTTTGGTTTTGATTTTTTTGTTTTTTTGACACGGAGTTGCCCTGTCATCCAGGCCAGAGTGCAGTGGCATAATCTCAGCTCACTGCAGCCTCCTCCATCTCCTGGGTTCAAACGATTCTCCTGCCTCAGCCTCCCAAGTAGCTGAGATTACAGGCGCCCACCACCACACCCAGCTAATTTTTGTATTTTTAGTAGAGACGAGGTTTCACCAGGTTGGCCAGGCTGGTCTGGAACTCCTGACTTCAAGTGATCCACCCACCTCAGCCTCCCAAAGTACTGGGATTACCGGCGTAAGCCACCTCACCCAGCGTTCTTTGTTTTTGTTTTTTATTCTTTTTTTCTCAGCATTAGACTTGATTATCAGCTTTAGGGAGGAAGACCACAGAGGTAAAATGCCATTTTCATCACATATTAAGGGTGCCTACTATCAACAGGACTTTTTACTGTTCATTTGAACCTTGGCAGAGGTAATGTTCATTAGGTTTCTCCACTTTTTCATACTGTACTCTTTGCATGGAAGTCATTATCACTGTCACACTGAAGGAGTAGGGAGTCATGTTCCACTTCTTTGAGTGCAGAGTGTCTACATTAAATCTTTAGAATCCTTCTGCATGGGAGATTTGTGTAGGAAGGTTTGTATGACATTTAATTTCATTTATAGGATTATTCAGACTTGATTTCTTCTTGTGTTAGTTTTGGTATATTTGGTTTTTAACCAAAACTTTGACCTTATCTATTTTTTTTTTGAGACAGGGTCTTGCTCTGTTGCCCAGGCTGGAGTGCAGTGGTGTGATACAGCTCACTGCAGCCTTGACCTCCTAGGCTCCAGTGATCCTCCCACCTCAGCCACCTACGTGGCTGGGATTGCAGGTACATGCCACCATGCCCAGCTAATTTTTTTTTTTTTTGGTCTAAATTTTCAATGGTATCAGTACAATGTTCAGAATTTCCTTTACTATCTTTTTAATGTCAGTAGGATTACAGTGGTGTCCTTATTTTTATTTTTAATATCAATAAATTGTGTTCTCCCTTTCTTGATTACCCTTGCCAGGAGTCTATCAATGTTTTTATTCTTTTAAAAGAACTAACTTAGGACTCTGTTAGTTTTCACTTTTGTACCTTTGTTTTTTAGGTCATTAGTTTCTTAATTAGTTCTTCCTTTCTACTTTATTTGGGCTTAATTCCCCCACCACACACAGACACACATTTTGAGATGGAAACCTAGGTCATTAATTTTTCAATCTTCTTTTATACATTCATAGCTATTCATTTCTTTTAAGTACAACTTTAATTGCATTTCATAAGTTTTGATGTGTTATATTTTCATTATCAATGAACTAAAAATACTTTTTAGGCCAGGCATGGTGGCTCACACCTGTAGACCCAACACTGGGAGGTAGAGGCAGGAGGATCACTTGAGCCCAGGAGTTCAAGACCAGCCTAGGCAACATAATGCGTCCCCATCTCTACAAAAAATTTTTTTTAAAAAGCCAAGCATGGTGGCACACACCTGTGGTCGCAGCTACTCAGGAAGCTGAGGCAAGAGGATCACTTAAGCCTTGGAGGGTCAGTACTGCAGTGAGCCGTAATCACACCACTGCACTCCAGCCTAGGTGACAGAGCAAGATACTGTCTCAAAAATAAATAAATAAAAATTTTAAAATACTGTTTAATTTTTATTGTGATTTCTTTTTTGACCTGTAGGTATTTAGAAGACTAGTGCTTAATTTCAAACATTTTGAGATTTGGTCATTTACATTTTTTATTTCTAGCTCAATTCCACCGTGGCCAGAAAACAGTCTGCATGATTTCAGTCTTGAAAGTTGCTGAGACTTGCTCTATGGCAAAGCATAAGACCAATTTAACCATTCTGTGTGGACTTGAAAAGATGTCTATGGGAAGTCATAGTGTGCAATAAATAATCTGTATGTGTAAATTAGCTCATTTGTTAATTGTTTTGTTGAGATATTCTCTATCCTTGCGATTTTTTTTTCTACTTTTTTTTTTATCCTGAAAAACATGTGGACCAGGCATGGTGGCGCCTGCCTGTAACCCTAGCACTTTGGGAGGTGGAGGTGAGAGCATCACTCGAGGCCAGGAGTTTGAGATCAGCCTAAGGAACATAGCAAGACCCTGTCTGTAGGAAAAATTGAAAAATTAGCTGAGTCTGGTGGCACATGCCTATAGTCCCACCTACTCAGGAGACTGAGGCAAGAGGATTACTTGAGCCTAGAAAACCACTGCACTCCAGCCTGGGTGACAGAAGAAGACCCCCTCTCTGAAAAAAAAAAAAAATTGATTAAAAAAAATGTTAAAGTCTCCATTATGATTATGGATTAGTCTATTTATCCTTTTGCTTCTGTTAATTTAGACAAATATTAATAATTTTCTGGTAGACATAATGACCCTTTTATTATTGCCACGTCTCTCTTTATCTTTAATAATGCTTCTGTCTTTTGATTCGTGTTTACATGACATTTTTAATCCTATTTTTAATTTTTCTGTGTCTTCATATTTAAGGTATGTCTCTTTTCTGCAGCATATAGTTGGGTTTTGTTTTGTGTTCAGTGTGCTGATTTTTAATTGTTATATTTAATCCATTTACATTTAATTATGGACATATTTGTGTTCATTTTTACCTTCTTACTGTTTTCTTATGTCCCATCTGTTTTAGCTTTCCTTTTCTGTCCTTTCTTGACTTCTTTTGCATTAATCAAATTTATTATTCATTTACCTTTTTATTAGTTTATTTAGTTATATATTATGTTATTTTAGTGGCTGCCTTAAATATATTACACAATCATTTCTGACTAAAAAGAATGTTATATAAGTTACTACTTTCACGACTTCACAGAAATGACTAGAATCTTAGAACACGTAAACACATTTTTCCTCTTGTGTTATTGTGATGTATTCTAGTTTGACTCATTGAAAACCCCTGTAAAACATTATTATTATATACCCATTTATATATTCTTTTCATGACTCGTTTTTCCTTTTTGCATTTCCATAGTTCTCTCTGGAATCGTTTGCATTCTCTCTTCAGAATTCCCTTATTCTGGATCTTCTGGTGATAAGTCTCAGTTTCTGTCTGTGTCACAGATGCCCAAGACCAACCCAGATTTGATGATTCACTAAGAGGACTCAAAGGACTCAGCATATAGTCACACTCATGGTTAAGATTTATTACATCAAAAGGATATAAAGCAGAATCAGCAGAGGGAAAGGTTGCATGGAGTAAAGTCTGGAGGAGACCAGGCACAAGCTTCCAAGAGTCCTCTCCTAGTGGAGTCACACAGGATGCACTTAAATTCTCCAGTAATTTGAATTCTGATAAAATGTTTGAAATACTGTCTACCAGGGAAGCTTGTTAAAGACTCAGTCTTCAGGGTTTTATTGGAGGCTGTTCATGTGGCACTTTCTGTCTAGCACAGACCAAAATTCAGACTTCCAGAGGGAAAGCAGGTGTTCAACATAAATCACATTGTTTGCACAAACAGTTCAGGCACACTCTCATCAGTTCTAGGACGGATGAGAATCCTCCTGAAATCCAAGTTCCCAAATGCCAACCAAGGGCCAACCTTGCAAGCAGGCCTTGCTAAGATAGCAGTCTCAGGCCTACTGTGTTAACTCTTTCCTGCATACTTTCTCTATGGAAATGCCTTTATTTCACTTTTACTTTTAAAGGATATTTTCACTGGGTATAAGATTTTACACTCGCAGTTATGTTCTTTTAGCACATTAAAAAAAAATTCCATTTCCATTGTTTTGCGGCTTCCACAGTTTCTGTTAAGAAGTTGGCTTTTTTTTTGTTGTTGTTGTTGTTGTTGTTGTTGTTGAGACGGAGTCTTGCTCTGTCGCCCAGGTTGGAGTACAATGGTGTGATCTCGGCTCACTGTAACCTCTGCCTCCTGGGTTCAAGCGAGTCTCCTGCCTCAGCCTCCTGAGTAGCTAGGATTACAGGCACCCACCACTATGCCTGGCTAATTTTTGTATTTTTAGTAGAAACGGGGTTTCACCATGTTGGTCAGGCCCGTCTCGAACCCCTAAGCCCAGGTGATTTGCCCGCCTTGGCCTCCCAAAGTATTGGTGTGTCTGAAATTGGTTCCTTCAGGTGGGTTCTTGGTCTCGCTGGTCTCGCTGACTTCAAGAATGAAGCCGCAGACCCTTGTGGTGAGTGTTACGGTTCTTAAAGGTGGTGTGTCCGGAGTTTGTTCCTTTAGATGTTCAGATGTGTCCAGAGTTTCTTCCTTCTGGTGGGTTCGTGGTCTCGCTGGCTTCAGGAGTGAAGCTGCAGACCTTTGCAGTGAGTGTTTACAGCTCATGAAGGTAGTGCGGATCCAAAGAGTGAGCAGCAGCAAGACTTACCGTGAAGAGCTAAAGAACAAAGTTTCCACAGCGTGGAAGGGGACCCAAGCAGGTTGCTGCTGGTGGCTGGGTGGCCTGCTTTTATTCCCTTATTTGGCCCCACCCACATCTTGCTGATTGGTCCATTTTACAGAGAGCTGATGGTCCATTTTACAGAGTGCTGATTGGTCCGTTTTACAGAGTGCTGATTGGTCTGTTTTTACAGAGTGCTGATTTGTGTGTTTACAAACCTTTAGCTAGATACCGAGCACTGATTGGTGCATTTACAATCCTTTGGCTAGACAGAAGAGTTCACCAAGTCCCCACCCAACCCAGAAGCCCAGCCGGCTTCACCTTTCGTTGGGATTACAGGCGTGAGCCACCGGCCCTGGCCAAAAAGTTGGGTTTAACTCTTAATGTTCCTTCTTTAAAGGGAGTGTGTTCCTCACTCCCATCTACAGCTGTTTTTAAGATTTTCTCTGTCTTTGGTCTCACAATTCAGGTAATATATGCCTAGTTGTGATTTTATTAGTATTTATTCTATTAATACTTGTTATTCATAATGTTCCTTGAATCTGTGGTTTGATACCTTTTTTTAATTTTGGATAATATATAGCTATTATCTCTTCAGACATTTATTTTGCCTCAATCTGTCCCTCCTCCCCATCAAATTACATACATGTTGAACTTTTTCTTTCTTTTACACCTTATTTCATACATCTCTTAGGCTCTTCTCTGTTTTTTCTCTAGATACTTTAGTCTGAATATTTTCTATTGACCTTTTCTCATTCACAGCCCTCTCTTCATCCAAATCCAATCCAGTAAACATGTTAAATTTGATTTAATCTATTGACTTCTTAGGTTCAATTATTGTATTTTTCAGTTCTGGAATTTCCATCTGATTTTTAAATTTATCTTAAAGTTGGCGCCTGATTTCTCTGCTATTCGGTGTCAAATAGTGGGCTTACTTCCTTCCCTTCTTTCTCAGATCTTAGGCCCTCATGTCCTGGTGGTGTTGGCAGCCTTGAACTCAATATTGGTCTGTCTAGTCTTGTGCAGTTTGCCAAAAGCTCTGCTTCCACACCCACAAAGCTGCTCCCATCTTTTTGCAACAGTTCTCCCTTGTGAGAGTTTCGGCTCTTATTGCTTCATTCAATCCAGTTGTTTGCCTTTGATTTTTTGGAGATTTATGACTCTTAATTTCTGGTCTGTCATGACCACCTCATCTTGTTTTCTAATTCTATTGAGGCTTTAAAAACTAGAGACATGTGTGCTGTCATCTCTGAAGCTGTGAAGTGGGATGGAAAGGGGCTGCCACCCAAGCTCAGGTTGATCTTATTTTTCTTTCTGACCCCTAGCATCCAATAGGGTGCTTAGTACATAGCAGGCACTCGGCAAGTGGATATTTAGAATAAATATTGAATATTCAAAGAAAAAGGAAATGTTTACTATAGCTCTGAAGTGTCTACAATTGGACAATTTTTATATGTGTTAGTTAGAAAACTCTCACTTATCCTACATTTTTGTTCTCCACCATGTTTTTGTTATATAAATCCATTTTCTCTCTCCATTCCATCATCACATAAAACTTCAGCCCACACACTTCATTGCTTCAAGTCACGACCAGGTCTTCTGTGCTTGACAGCCACTCCCCTAAAGAGAAAAGGCAGTATTGCGCAGGCGATGTGTATTTCCTTTTCGTCACACACATTTACTATGTTACTTGTCCGTTTTTAAAATCTACATTTGTGCATGCTGCAGGGTTCCAAGCTTGAACTACCCTTGTGGCTGGCAAAAGGACTTTTTGACAACAAGCGACGGATCCTTTCTGTGGAACTCCCCAAGATCTACCAAGAGGGTTGGAGGACTGTGTTCAGTGCGGATCCCAATGTGGTGGACCTCCACAAAATGGGGCCCCATTTCTACGGGTTTGGCTCCCAACTCCTGCATTTTGACAGTCCCGAGAATGCAGACATTTCCCAGTCTCTGCTGCAGGCAAGTAATGGGTGTGAAAACCTGTGGTGCTGCACTTGTCTCAAGAGCCAGCCACAGATACTACTTTTACCCAGGACAGTGTATGACTTGTAAATTTAGTTTATTATTCCAGGTCAGCCTACAGTTACACTGTCTGCCCATTATATATATATACACATATATATATACACACACACACATCTACTTTTTTTTAATATGACTTGTCTGCCACTCCTCATATTTGCTTGCTGAGGCCAGCAGGAACTCTAGGAAATGAGGAAAGGGTGATGATGGCCAGGCATGGTGGCTCACACCTGTAATCCCAGCACTTTGGGAGGCCAAGGTGGGAGGATCGCTGAGCCCAGGAGTTCAAGACCAACCTGGGCAATATAGTGAGATCCCATCTCTATTAAAAAGAAAAAAGAGAAAAAAAGGGCGATGGTGCATTACAGGTGACAGGCACTTAGATACACAGTCCCAGGCCTGGCCTGAGGGTTCCTGTTGGAAATACAAGAGTTATTGGGTTGTTTCCTTCCTTTGTTCTGGGGTTAGGACTTGGCCCTGCCATGAACTAGCAATATGACTTGGTCAAGCTACTTGACCTCTCTAGACATCAATTCACCTGTAAGAATTGATGGAGATGATAATAATGCCAAAATTATAGAGTTGTGGTAAAACTATGTAATGCTGTGTAATAAACAATAACTCATATTGTTATTACTTTTCCAGGACAAAACAATGTTATACATCTGTTCCCAGCCTTTATGGTATAACCTTATTTTAATTTTTCGTAATTATTTTTTATTCCGTTACTGTTAGAAGAAACCATCATTTCTGCCTCTTGGAACAGAAGCATTTGCTACTAATGACAATAATAGGTGATGCTTCTCAAGGACCTTGCTGTGTGCTAGCCATTTGCTAGGTGCATTACATGTATTCATTGGTTTTCTTAACAATTTACTGGATTTTCATAACAATCCACTTCACAGACGAGGAAATTGAGGCTTAGCAATGTGCGATAACTTACTTGGGTGCTAGGGGGAATTCAGACCTCCTTCTGAGTCCTACACATCATTCTTTCTTTTCATGCCATTTAAATGTTCTGAGATAAAAATGGATATGACTTTGTGGGGTGTAAGGTCAACCCTGACTTCTCACTCCCTTGTTTTCCAGACTTTTATTGGACGTTTTCGCCGCATCATGGACTCGTCACAGAACGCTTACAACGAAGACACTTCAGCCCTGGTAGCCAGGCTAGACGAGATGGAGAGGGGCTTATTTCAAATAGGGCAGAACGGACTGAATGACTTTCAGTGTTGGGAGAAGGGGCAGGCTTCTCAGATCACAGCTTCCAACCTCGTTCAGAATTACAAGAAGAGAAAATTCACTGATATGGAAGACTGAAGGCCGGAAGAACACAGAATGGCTCCTTGTAGACGTATCCCTCCATGTGTCCTTGATAGGAGCTGGCAGACCTTGTACAGAACCAGAATCCTGCCCCATTTCATGACTTATTTCCTGTGGCCATAGAGAATTATAGGGAACTGGACATGCTGGAGGATGTGGGTGTCCCTGGCTCTGTGAGTCTTCCAGGACCGTCCCACCCTGCTGACCCACAGCCCAGGCCCTTTAACCCAAAAACCCACGGCCAAGGAGAAATCAAAGTCCTTCCTAAGTAAGAATCATTGCTATATGATATATCACAGTAGAGTTGCAACTGGGATTCTTTGTGTCTGGGAGTTTGGACACCTTCACTAGCCACAAAGCACAGGTAACAAACTGGGTCATCGCCTGTTCACAAAATGCTCTCTTGATCTTATTTGCCTCATCTTCCTCATGGTTGTACAGAGGATAGCACCCCACCTTGCCGGCCTGACTTGGAGATATCTCCTGCTGCCTGCCTGCAGGGAGTTACCCCAGTTTCCAAAAACAGTCGCCCAGATAAAGGAGAAAAAGGGAAAGGCAGATGAATGGCATGGCTTTTACTAAAGAAAAGATGTTGGCCTCATACTCTGTACTCAGGGCTTAATGAACTGGAATCTGCATAACTCAGAAGTCAACCCGGAAGGGAAATGGTTAAATTGAGCTTGTTTTTGCCTCCGAGAGCCTAAAAGCACCCGCACCCTTATTCCACTCCCTGTCTAGAAAAGCTGTCAAGGAGTCATTTGGAATTGCAAAGTAGTTATTAAGGGGTGTTAACCAGCCTGCATTACATCCGGAAGTCAGGACTTGGTTGCTGACTATGAAGGGCCCTGTTTTCGAAATCTAACATTGCGAGTGTAAATGGGCAAGAAGCCTCCGTTGTGCTTTTTTTTCCTCTTCAGTACATTTTGCAACATTATTGCATAGAAGATCCCTGACCATTTACTAGGAACCTGGTTAAGCAAGCACTAATCTCTTTTCCTGGAGATCAAGGATGCAACCTCAGGTTGAGAAAGAAACAGTGTTCCCTGGGCCCATTAGACTGCTTGCAGGGCATCACTGCTTCCCCTGACACCCCACAACTAGCAAAAATTGTCTTTGTCTTTGGAAATTATAGAGGGATTTGGGTATCCAGATTGTGCAGATGCAAACTTAGACTGTCTTGATGCAAACTTAGAACCACAGAAATGCTTTTAAAATGCCTGTTTTAAGATGGAATTGATGTTTTTATAATTTGATTTTAGTGCTAAATAAATGATTGGCTTTGTACATGAATATGTTCTGTACAAGTGCTCTTTCTGACACTAGTACTACAGATAATCATCAAAGCTATCAGAATTGTATCTTTGATCATATTTGACAGTAATGCACAAATCCATGTTTTAGCAGCTGCTCTTTTGCTTGTGTGGTACACATAAATAGGAGGTACATTTTCTGTAGGAGGGTGCTGTGTCCTAGGAAGATGAGATTTCCATTACTACTGCAGCATTTATATATAGCCAGGGCCCCAGAAACCATTCATAGAGCAAGAAAAGCATATTATTTAACGTTTGGCATCATCCTTTTCACACATAGCTTTATATTTAAAGTCAACTCTAAGTCTGCTGCCATTTTTTTCCTACTTCCTAAAAAAAAGAAATTCCTCAGGGGCCATGTGTCAGGAATATGTAGGTATTCATGTCCAAAATTTAGCCCCTATTTTACATTTTGAACAGATAATATTACATGTAGCTTTTGAACCCATTTTCAATTACAGATCTGCCTTCAAGCCTGTCGGACTTCCCCTCTCCCCAGCAGCCCTCCAGTTGGTCGTTTAGATTTTGATTTGGTCCCTTCAAGAGGTTAATTTTTCAAAAAACACAACAAATAGGCTCAAATACCAAATTGCTGTCAAACTCCAGGGAGTAAAGATTGTGCCCTTTCCCCTGAAGCACTCTGTTCCCACATGACTATAGCCTTATAGACAGAAGACCTCAGCGTATATAGGTTTTTCCCAGGGACAATGTGGGCTGCCAGGAGCAGTGGGGCAAGACTCTGTCTCTGTTGATTCCTCCTGCTGTTCGTGACCTCTGGATTTGGGTGGCTCTGGGCTGTCCATGCCTCCCCATCGCCACACTGATGGTTCCCAAATTCCTATCTCCACCTCAGATCGCTCCCTCCAACTCCAGACTTGTATCCAATCCCCTGCTTGATGTTTCCACTTCCCCGCGGCCTGCTCCTCCTCTGATGTTTCCCATCTCCATTTTTTACAACTCCATCCTTCCCTATTGCTCAGAACAAAAACGCTATGTCCCCCCTGACCTTCCTCTTCTCACTCTCCATATCTTTTGGGTCTACCTCAAATCATTTGCAGCATCCGGCCCCCTCCCCATCACCTGTGGTGCTGTCACTCGGGCCAGGCCCCTACCGTTTCTTTCCTGGAGTTTTGGGGTCACCCCCAACTGCCTCCCTGCATTCACCCTGCACTCCATCTTCAGACTCTTCTCACCATAGCAGCCAAAGTGCTCTTGTTAAAAAGTATATCCAATCTTGTCGATTCTCTGCTCAAGACCCTCCCATCTCAGAGAAAAAGGCTACCCAGTTATCCCAGCACACTTTGTTAAAAACTAATCTTTGGGCCCGGTGCGGTGGCTCATGCCTGTAATCCCAGCACTTCGGGAGGTCAAGGCAGGTGGATAACTTGAGGTCAGAAGTTTGAGACCAGTCTGGCCAACAGTGAAACCTGTCTCTACTGAAAATACAAAAATTAACCAGGCATGATGGTGGGCGCCTGTAATCCCAGCTACTCGGGAGGCTGAGGCAGGAGAATCACTTGAACCCAGGGGACAGAGGTTGCAGTGAGCTGAGATCACGCCACTGCACTCCAGGCTTGGTGACAGAGCAAGACTCCATCTCAAAAAAAAAAAAAAAAAAGTCATCTTTACCCTGCTAATCTGATGTTGAATTTCTTTATTGCTTGCATGGCAGAAATAATTTGTTTCTTATTTTAAATAAAAAGTCCACCTTCTCCCTAAGAATTCTGAGCATCTTACAGAGCTCACTAATCTCTCAGCACCTCTGAACCCGAGGTTTCTGGAATACTGTGTCTGAACTAGTGAAACTGGCATGCAGAAGCACTGAGTGACTCAAGTTCAAAAAGCAGTCAGTTCTACTCTGTGTCTGTCTGTTCTGTCCCCCTCCCATCCTTCAAGAAACTCCAAGAGATCTTTTTTTTGTTTTTCTTTTTTTTTTTTTTTTTGAGACGGAGTCTTGCTCTGTTGCCCAGGCTGGAGTGCAGTGGCGCGATCTCTGCTCACTGCAAGCTTGGCCTCCCGGGTTCATGCCATTCTCCTGCCTCAGCCTCCCGAGTAGCTGGGACTACAGGCGCCCGCCACCGCACCCTGCTAATTTTTTGTATTTTTAGTGGAGACGGGGTTTCACCGTGTTAACCAGGATGGTCTTGATCTCCTGACCTCGTGATCCACCTGCCTCGGCCTCCCAAAGTGCTGGGATTACAGGCGTGAGCCACCGTGCCCGGCCCCAAGAGAGCTTTTGTTCTTTATGCTCGAAACAATTGTGTCTACATGAAAATGTAATATTTTAAACTGACCTTGGCAAAAGAAAATAACTGCAGAGGCCGTATATATATTTCTCAAACAGATATTTTTGTGTTCAGGAGAAAAATCTATAAAATGTAAGGTAGATGCTTAACTGTAAGATTTTTTTTTTTTTTTTTTTTGTTAGACAGAGCTTGCTCTGGAGTGCAGTGGTGTGATCTCAGCTCACTGCAACCTCTGCCTCCTGGGTTCAAGCAGTTCTGCCTCAGCCTCCTGAGTAGCTGGGATTACAGGTGTGTGCCACCACATCCAGCTAATTTTTGTATTTTTAATAGAGACAAGGTTTCACCATGTTAGCCAGGATGGTCTCGATCTCCTGACCTGATAATCCACCCGCCTCAGCCTCCCAAAGTGCTGGGATTACAGGCATGAGCCACCGCACCAGGCCAACTGTAAGAACTAGTCTAAGAAATATAATTTCAACATTCCTTATCTAGTGAAGGCAGATTTTTAGGTCATTTTATTTTATTTTTGAGACAAGTTCTCACTTTGCCACCCAAGCTGGAGTGCAGTGGCCCAATCACGGCTCACTGCAGCCTTGACCTCCCAGGCTTAAACAATCCTCCCACCTCAGCCCCCCAAGTAACTGGGATTACAGGCATGTGCCACCATGCCTGGCTAATTTTTGTATTTTTTGTAGAGACGAGGTCTCAGTATGTAGTCCAGTCTGGTCTCAAACTCCTGAGCTCAATCAGTCCACCTGCCTTGTCATCCCAGAGTGCTTGGATTACAGGCGTGAGCCACCGTGCCTGGCTGATAAATTTTTAATATTGAGTACACATAGAAACATATGTTTGAAAGATAATAAAGTCAATGTTCTAAACCTAAGGAAAGGTATCTGAAAGCTGGAATTCTGTTGCTAAATCTGTGTCTGTGTCTGTGTGTGTGTGTGTGTGTGTGTGTGTGTGTGTGTCATTTGCTAACTCTTGATATTATCCTTTTGAATGAGGAGGAGAAAATTTCTCATCCTTAATAGTAACAAATAAAATGTACAGTGAATCAAGGACAAGTCTGGAAAAAAGTAGAGTCACTCTTTTCCTGAGAGCAAATGACTAATATAGGTGACAGGCCCAGCCTGCTTTTGTTTGAGCTCATTTTGTTTTTCTAGGCTTCTGCTTTTCTGCCCAGTTAATCAAAGGAGACACAGTGCAGCCAGACACAACTTGCTTGCCAAACAACCTTACTTTAGCATAGCAGCATTCTCCTCCCGGGCTACGCTGTCCCGTTGCCAACCTTGTGGTCTAGGGAAAGCTGCAAATGAGGACACACCCAGAAACAGAGGTCTCCCTTCTGTATCTGCTTTTTCAAGATAAAGTCAAATCAACAAAGTAAGCATCATTTCATTAAACTTTTTTTTTTTTCTCGAGGCAGTTTCTCGCTCTGTCACCCAGGCTGGAGTGCAGTGGTGCGATCTCAGCGCACTCTGACCTCTAACTCCCAGGCTCAAGCGATTCTCCCACCTCAGCCTCTGGAGTAGCTGGAATTACAGGCATGCAGCACCACACCGGCTAATTTTTTTTTTTATTTTTTGCAGAGACAGGGTCTCGCTATGTTGCCCAGGTGGGTCTCAAACTCCTGAACTCAAGTGATCCATCCATCTTGACCTCCCAAAGTGCTGGAATTACAGGTATGAGCCACTGCACCCAGCCAAACTTTTGATTTTAGAAATAATTTTAGATTTATAGAGCAGTTGTAAAGGTAAGACGGAGAGTTCCCATATATCCTTCACCCAGCTTTCCCTAACGTCTTACATAATCGTGGTACATTTATCACCACTAAGAAGTTAACATTGCTACAACACTTTTAACTAAACCATGGGCTTTACGCAGATTTCGCCAGATTTTCCATAAATGTCCTTTTCCTGTTTCAGAATCCAATCCAAAGTCCCACATTGCACTTAGAGGGCAATTATTTTTTAAAGCAAAACTGCATCAGACTCTTTGCTACATTAATTCAGTAGTTCAGCTTATTGGAAAGGTTTCACTGCATTAAGGCAGGCGCACTGGGGCCAGTTGGAGCTTGCATAGGATGAAACTACTGGTAAGCTCATCAAGAAGCGAAAGAATATTTGCTTTTCTTTCTTTTTAATTTAATTTAATTTAATTTTTTATTTTTATTTATTTATTTTTTTGAGATGGAGTCTTGCTCTGTTGCCTAGGCTGGAGTGCAATGGCACAATCTCAGCTCACTGCAACCTCTGCCTCCCGGGTTCAAGCGATTCTCCTGCCTCAGACTCCTGAGTAGCTGAGATTACAGGTGTCTGCCACCACGCCTGGCTAATTTTAACATTATTAGTAGAGACAGGGTTTCGCCATCTTGGCCAAGCTGGTCTTGAACTCCTGACCTCAGGTGATCCACCCGCCTCGGCCTCCCAAAATGCTGGGATTACAGGCGTGAGGCACTGTGCCTGGTCGAATATTTGCCTTTCATTGAAATTTTTTACTTTTCCCCTAGTACTTGCGACTGACAGGAAAAGGCCTCTGATTTTACTTAGAACTTTTAGCCTTCTTTCTCTTTGACAGCAATAACTTGATTTTCTCCCCCTTTCTCTTCTGGCGCTCTCTAGCTAATTTTCTCTGTGTCTAAATGAGTTTAAAACAAGCACGGCTTTCTACACCAACATGATTAAGTGTCAGCATAGCTCTGAAAATAGTGCCTGGGAACGCCAGTGTTTCAGAATTCATAATGGAGCACATGGAATCAGCTCATCCTGCAAACATCTCCCACCCGTGGCTCAGGACAAAGAAAAAATCAGGCCGAGCGAGGTGGCTCCTGCCTATAATCCCAGCACTTTGGGAGGCTGCAGCAGGAGGATAGCTTGAGCCTGGGTGTTTGACACCAGCCTGGCCAACATGGTAAGACCTCACCTCTACAAAAAATAAAAAATTAGCTGAGCGTGGTGGCTCATGCCTGTGGTCCCAGCTACTCAGGAGGCTAAGATGGGAGGACTGCTTGAGCCCGGAGAAGTTGAGGCTACAGTGAGCAGTGGTAACGCCACTGAACTCCAGCCTGAGTGAAGGGAGTAAGACCCTGTCTCAAAAAAAAAAAAAAAGAAAGAAAGGAAAGAAAAAAGAAAGAAGAAAGAAAAAGAAGGAAGGAAGGGAGAGAAAGAAAGAGGAAGAGAGAGAGAAAGAAGAAAGAAAGAGAGAAGAAAGAAAAAGAAGGGAAGGAAGGAGGGAGGGAAAGAAGAAGAAGGAAGGAAGGAAGGGGGAGGAAGGGAGGAAGGAGGAGAGGAAGGAAGGAAGAAAGGAAGGAAGGAAGGGGGAGGAAGGGAGGAAGGAAGAGAGAAAGAAAAAAAGAAGAAAGAACCCAGAGTTTCAAGCCTTTACAACACTTTCTGATCCTGTATCACCCTTGAGAGAGAAGTTTATTTCCAGGTTTAAAAAAAAAAAGTTTATTTGATTCTCACATGACTTGTATGTCTCCTTTTGTACAACAAAAATTCTTCCTTGAGGGCATTTTCTTTTCTTTAGACACAGGAAAGCAAACAGGTAGCTAAGGAGTATAGATTCAAGTGCCGCAAATGAGGCACATACAAGAAAGTGTCATTCATTGAAGGGAAAATAGCCAGGCGCGGTGACTCACACCTGTAATCCCAGCACTTTGGGAGGCTGAAGTGGGTGGATCACTTGATGTCAGGAGTTTGAGACCAACCTAGCCAGCATGGTGAAACCCTGTGTCCACTAAAAATACAAAAATTAGCCAGGTGTGGTGGCGTGAGCCTGTAGTTCCAGCTACTTGGGAGTCTGGGTCACGAGAATTGTTTGAACCTGAAAGGCAGAGGCTGCAGTGAGCAGAGATCACACTACTGCACTCCAGCCTGGGCCACAGCGTGAAGAAGAGTTTGTCTCAAAAAAAAAAGAAGAAGAAGAAGGGAAAGTGTGCTTGGGATTTGTTTTGAGACTTGTTAGACTGGAGG